>NW_022437155.1:0-104520 GCF_009761245.1 Sapajus apella
TTCTCAAAAGTGTGGTCTAGGGGGTTAAAAACCATTTTCACTGGGCAGGGTGGCTCATTCTTGTAATCCCACTGCTTTGGGAGGCTGAGGCAGGAGGTTGCTTGAGCCCAGGAGTTCAAGACCAGCCTGGGCAAAGTAACCATAAAAGTAAGTTCAGCCTGGGCAACAGAGCAAGACTCTGGCTCTATAAAAAGTGGTACATCTTTTTTTTTTGTAAAGAAAGAAATAAAAAATTAATTAAATACATAAGTAAATAAAGGCTAACACACAATTTACTTGATGACTCCTTGTTGTTTGATATTGAGGTTACTTCTGATATTCTGCTATTGGAGCAGCATTGCACTGAATGCTTTTGTGGCTAAATCCTTCTGTATAGCCACGTGTTTCCTGAACCACAGGGAACGTGTGCCCTGGAAACTTTTTTTTTTCTTTTTTTTGAGACAGAGTCTTGCTCTTATTGCCTAGGCTGGAGTGCAATGGCGCAATCTCGGCTCATCGCACTCTGCCTCCCGGGCTCAAGTGATTCTCCTGCCTCAGCCTCCCGAGTAGCTGGGATTACAGGCACCTGCTACCATGCCCAGTTAATTTTTTGTATTTTTAGTAGAGACAGGGTTTCACTATGTTGGTCCTGCTAGTCTCAAACTCCTAACCTCCGGTGATCCACCCACCTCTGCCTCCCAAAGTGTTGGGATTACAGGTGTGAGCCACTGAGCCTGGCCCTGGAAGCTTTTTTTTTTTTTTTTTTTTTAAATCATTCCCTTTGGTCTGAGTTAATAATATCAACCAGAAGCAATTTGTGAGAGAGAGCTGGGGTCCCAGCTCCTATAGGTAGGTGGAGACTTCAATCCCCAGGCAAAGACAGCCCCTTCCCAGACAGCCCCACTGGTACAAGAGGGGAGCCTGGGGGCCTGGGGACAGCCAGCTCTGAGGAGGGTGGAGGTGGGCTGAAAGGGCAGGGTTGCCTGTCCACCCCAGCTGAGACAGGTGGGCAGGTGCTCACACACTCGGCAGGTAGAAGTGGTCCTTGGCGCGGTGCTGCAGTGAAGCCAGCTTGGACACCTGCTGCAGCAGCTGCTCACTGGGCCGGCTGGCTGGCATGCTGCTGAAGAGGCCCTTCAGGTAGTCAGGCAGGACCTGCAGGGAGCACCTGGGTAAGGGGCTGCCAGGCAGGCATGCGTGCAGTCACTCAGCTGCAGGGGGCCTGGGGACATGCAAGTCTAATGACTGCAGCCCCATCCTCTTCTGGGGTAGGATGGCCTATTACTTTCCTGGGTTTTGGAGAATGATGGCAGAAACAGATAATGGTGATATGGGAGGACAGTGGCCTTGATGCCTATGAGGGAGTCCCCACAGCAACCTTGCCAGGATGTGGGCTGGCTGGTGAGATCAGACAATCAACACTGCAGTGTGTACGTGTATCTATCAGGCCTGCTGTTTCTCAAAACTGAGTGTGCCTGAGTCACAGGAGGGCTTGCCAAAACAGACGTCCAGGTTGTGCCCCAGAAGCTCTGAGCCAGGAGGTTTGAGGCGGGACTTGAGGATTTGCATCCCGTTTTTGCCAGTCCACAGGCTTCACATCGAGTAGCGTGGAGCTGGACTGCGTAGGGCTATGCTTCAACAGTGACACCATGTGGCCGCAAAAGCTACGTGACCATATTGTGTACAATTCCTGAAGTTTTGGCACCAGTTCCACAAAAATACACACTTTCTGTCCAAGCACTTCCAAACATGCTGGCACAGTAGGGGAGAACCCAGACTTTGTAAACTCCACGATCCTGACTTAGAGGACTTCCAAGTCTCAGAGTAGAATAACACACAGACAAAAATGACAATATCAGCAAAGCCTGGCTTAGCACATAAAACAAAGGACAGGCCCATGTTCAGAAGAAGAAGAAATCAGACGAAAAGTGGACCTCAAAGAGGGCCTAATGGAAGAGGTGCTGTTTGGGGGCAGCTTGCTGGAGAGGAATTAGATAAGCTGGGAAGTCCACATGGAGGCATGGCATATGCAAAGGCCCTCAAAGGTAGTGAGGGCTGTTTTGACTTCTTCCAAGAGACCACATAGGGGAGCAGAGGCCTCAGGGTTAGAGAGGTCCACAGTGCCTGAATCATCAAATACCAGGGGCGTGGAGTCTGACTCACAGGCACGGGGGAGACTAGAAGGTCCCAGAGTCCAGAGAAGCCCATGTGTGCTGACCTGGTTGTAATGCATGGTCACATACAGCTCATTCTCGAATTTGAGTGGCTGATCCCAGAGCACACGCCGGAACCAGAGCATGTAGCCGCCATCCACTTGCTCCATCTCGGAGGCCACATCCAGGATGTAAGCACGGCGACTGAGTGGGCACACATGCTGGCCTGCAGAGAGCAGGAAGGCAGGACTGGGTGGGGGTATGTGTGCACACACATGTGCACCTGTACAGAGCATGTGTGCAGACCCCAACCTGCTACCCAGGTGAGGCATCACCTCAGGCAAATTATCTACCTGCTCTGCGACACAGCTTCCTTGTTAAAGGAGAACGTATTTGTTGAATGAGGTGCCCTATCTTTTATTGAAATGTTGATGACCACAGACGGGAATAACTCCAATTCAAAGCTATAAGTAATGCTCCATTTCTCCTGGGGAAAGAGGAGCTGCTGAAGAGTGCCCCAAGGGTGGCCTGCCTGGATGGGAAAGTGCCCTGCATTATGGCCAGAGAAGGCCCAGTCCCTTTCTAGAGGAGGCTTGGGACAAACACAAACACAAGAGGCTTCAGACCATGACACCTGGTGGGTACCTTTCTGCAGACCTCCTTCAGGAGAGACCCCTTGCCAGGCACCTGGCATAAGTGGGGGTGGGGAGGATTGGGGTCTAAGCCTGTGAGAAGCTCAAGTTTTTCTCTCTTTCACTGACATTTCTGCCACCCATCTCACACCTGCAATAAAATCTTACTAAAGAAAGGGAGTTTGGTATGATTACATGATTACCACTATGTGACTGTTGGTAAGTTACAACTTCTGTGGCAGGCTGAATAATGACCCCTCCAAAGATGTCCAGGTCCTAACCTCTAGAACTTGTGAATATGTCATGTTCTTGGCAAAAGGCACTCTGCAGTTGTGATTAAGTTAAGGATCTGGAGATGAAGATGATCCTGGATTATGCAAGCAGGCCCAACGTCAGCACAGGGGTCCTCATAAGAGGAAAGCAGAAGGGTCAGAGTCAGAGGAGGAGATGTGAGACCAGAAGCAGAGGCTGGTGGGGAGAGATTTAAGGATTGTACGTTGTTGGCTTTGGAGATGGAGGAAGGGGCCATGAACCAAGGAATGCGGGTGTCCTCTAGAAGCTGGAAAAGGAAAGGAAACAGATTCTTCCCTAGAGCCTCCAGAAGGAACCTGGCCCTGATGCTATTTTCATTTTAGAACTTCTGACTTTCAGAATTATAAGGTAATTTATTTGTGTTTTTTTAAGCCACTAAATTTGTGATAATCTGTTATAGCAGCAATAGGAAACGAATACAGCCTCCCTGGGCCTCAGTTTCCCCATCTGTAAATGCAAAGGCTAACAGCCTCCACTTCATAAGGTTGTTGTGGCGATTAAAAGAGTTCACAGAATGAAATGCTTTCTTTTTTTTTTTTTTTTAGACAGAATCCCACTCCATCGCCCAGGCTGGAGTGCAGTGGCATGATGATGGCTCACTGCAACCTCCGCCTCCAGGGTTCCAGTGATTATCGTGCCTCAGTCTCCCCAGTAGCTGGAATTACAGGTGTGCACTGCCATGCTTGGCTCATTTTTAGTAGAGATGGGTTTCACCATGTTGGCCAGGCTGCTTTTGAACTCTGGCCTCAAGTGATCCACCCGCCTCAGCCTCCCAAAGTGCTGGGATTACAGGCATGAGCCACCATACCTGGCCTGAAATGCTTTGAATTGTGCCTGGGGCACAGCATCTGTTCAATAAATGTCAGTTATTAGGACTGTTTTGTTACCTGCCATTCTCCCCTAATGTCTTAGCTGGACTTGGGTGGGCAGGCAGGGCTGACAGCACACGGCTGAGGGCTAAGGCAGTGGTAGGGAGGGCTGGCTGGGGATTGCTGGAGCTGACCAGCTGGTGACAGGAGGCAAGACCATGATCTAGACCCTAGGGCAGGCAGCAGATGGAAGGGGCTTTGGGATATGTGATGGTCACCTACGGTCCCAGGAGCCCTTGAGAGGGGCTCAGTGACACCTCAGGAGGGGCTCCTCTGGCCATTATAAGGCATGAGAAGCAGGAAAGAAGGCTTGCACCTTTAGATTCCAGGAGTGTGGGGCTACCAATGGAAACCTTCCCAGGATGTAATCTCTTTGAGGGCACAGCCTATGTCCTCCCATTGAGCATGCCCTTAGGGGCAAAGGGAGAGTTGAGAGAGGGCCCTTACCACAAGGTAAGGCAAAATAAGCAAAGCAGAGAGGGACAGAGGAAGGGCTGGGGGTGCTTGGTACACACAGAGATCCTTCCCCATAGGGGTCAAGGGGCTTCCTGGAAGAAGTGGCACCTGACTTGGGCCGTAAAGTCTGGGTGGAGGCCCCACATGGCCCAAGGCCGGGGGATGAGAATGAGCCCAGCATGCTCAGTCTTTCTGGCACTCACCACGGTTGGTGACAACGAAGATAACATATTCATTAAAGGCCTCGGGGCGTGTCAGAGCCATCTCAGCACAGATCTCTTCTATCACGTCCAGGGCCACCTGGGGGTGGGGGTGGGGGCGGAAGGGATGAGGCCATGTCAGTTAGGATTCACCTCTGTCCTTCTGGCCCCACTCAGGCCCCCAGAGGCCATGTGTGGAGTTCCTCAGCCCTCTTCACAGAGGTGCACAATCCTCTGAGGTCTCTGAAAATCAGCCTCAGGCAGGGAAAGAACACAGCTTGTGGTCTGAGACTTAGGTTTAAAATCTGCTTCCGTCCCTTTTCTGCAGGATGACCTGAGCCAGAGGCCTAACCTCTCCGAGGTGCAGTTTGCTCTTCTGAGAAATAAGTCCTGCCTTGTGGGACTGTTTGAGAGCCTGGGAGGGCTCAGCATCCTTGGGGGCTTACTCCATCCCCATCCTGGAGCCTGGGCTGTTCCTGTTCCTGCCCCTCCAGTACCTGACTGCAGGAGACATTCCTTCACTTACAGTGCATGTTTTGATTTTGAGATGGCGTTCAAGGCCTCCAGGAAGAAGAAAGAGTTGCCTCTTGGAACTGCGGCCTGCCTGGGGGTGGGTAGGTGGGAGAGGGGTGACAGGTTGAGTCCTGGGATCTGAGTGGCCCTTGTCCCCTGCCCTGCGAGTTCCCAAGCCAAAGGGTCCTGGGCTTGCATGTGTAGGAACACTTGAGCACCTGGGCCTTGCAGGGCCTGTCTGCATGCCCCTGAGTGCAATGCACCTGACACAGAGGTCTCTGGGCAGGGCTGTGTCTCCCATTCATTCGTTTTTGTTTTTTGACATGGAGTCTTGATCTGTCACCGAGGCTGGAATGCAGTGGCGTGATCTTGGCTCACGGCAACCTCCGCCTCCTGGGTTCAAGCAATTCTCCTGTCTTAGCCTCCCGAGTAGCTGGGATTACAGGTGCTTGCCACCATACCCGGTTAACTTTTGTATTTTTAGTAGAGACAGGGTTTTGCCATGTTGGCCAGGCTGCTCTTGCACTCCTGACCTCAGGTGATTTGCCTGCCTCGGCCTTCCAAAGTGCTGGAATTACAGGTGTGAGCCACTGTGCCCAGCTTCCCATTCAATTTGAACCTACTTGTACCCCATGCTTACCAACATAGCCCGAAGCTCTATGCTGCTGGGGAGCTCCAGACGACCCCCAAAGCGCAAGGTTTTCTGCAGGTTCTGCTCACAGGCCTTGGCAATCCCTGCAGAAGCAGGGAGTCCAGGCCTTGCCGAAGGTGGGCAGTGGGAGAAAGGGGCTCCTCTTGCCAGCAACCATGAGCCCACTGTATTCTCTCCACAAGCTATGGGCAGGCATTTACTCCCCCACTTGACAGTTGAGCAAACAGTTCAGACAAGGACAGGGACTTGCCCAAGGTCAAGAGCTAGAGGTTAGGAGCTAGATTTGAACATGGTCTAGCCCACAGTCCCCTTGGCAACCTATGAGCCTGTAAACTGCTGTCATCCTGAGCTGCTGACTGGGAAGCTTGTAGCCAACAGGCTCTGTGGCTTGGGTGATGTAGCTCTGCCCCTGCCAGCTGGGATACCCTGCCAACTGCTCTCCCTCACCCAGGCCTCCCAGTGCAGGAGATCCCAGCATCAGTGCTCCATTTCTCTGAGTCAGGAGTTCTAGGGCACATTCTGCTGCCTTCATGCATCTGGAGCCCTTCCATGGGGAGCTGGGTCTATTCATATGTGTGTCTAGGCATATTTGTTAAGTGAATCAGAGAGAAGGATTCAGAGGCAGGAAGGGTAAGGTCTCCTATCTCCTCCACGGCTGCCATGGCGACGACAAGGGCCCCAGCCTTCTTCTTTGGGAGGCCCAGGGATTGCTATGGAAACAACGCTGAAGAGTGGCCCCCACTTTCTCCATATTCTTTTTTTATTTGGGATGGAGTCTCGCACTGTCACCCAGGCTGGAGTGCAGTGGTGCAATCTTGGCAATTTCTGCCTCCCAGGTTCAAGCAATTCTCTTGCCTCAACTTTCTGAGAAGCTGAGGTTATAAGCACCCACCACCACGCCTGGCTAATTTTTGGTAGCAATGGGGTTTCACTATGTTGGTCAGGCTGGTCTCAAACTCCTGACCTTGTGATCCACCTGCCTTGGCCTCCCAAAGTGCTGGGATTACAGGGGTGAGCCACTGCCCCAGGACCCTTTCTCCATATTCTAAGATGGATGATACCAGCTTGGGCCCACCCCTGCCCAGATCCCTCAAGACCCTTGCCAAGTCCCAACAGTCAGGGAAGCGGGGCCGCACCCAAGTACTCTGGATTCTCCCACATTCCACACGTTGCCACCCTGGTCTTTGCTCTTGTCACTCACTCCACCTGGAAATCCCTCCTACCCAGGGCAATACTTCTTCTAAGGAGTCTTTCCTGACTACCCCCTCCATTAGATCAGACAAACCACCACACCAGCCCCTGTGAAACCTTGACAAATGTTTGGGGAATAAATTAGTATTAGTAAACATTGCTTAGCACCTGTAAAGAGTGAGGCCCTCTGGGTTTCGCCTCCCACCAGCTGCCCACCTGGTACCCATGGGAGAAGCATGCAGCCCTGGGTCCCCACTCATTGACTTCTAACCTTGAAAGGGCAGGCCGGGGGTCCGGCTCACGTCTTGGAGGAAGCGAGTGAGGTGTGGGTGGAGGACCTCGGAGCAGCTGTGGTAGGCAGTCACAATGTACAGCAGCCTCCAGCCTCGCTGGCAGCTGTCCCTGCAAGGACACATGGGAGCCATGTCACAGGCAGCCACAGCACTAGAGTGTGCCAACAGCCTCCTGGGATATCCCTCCTGGGATTGAGCTGAGGAAGATTCCAACTCTCAGGCAGCTCCTGTCTCCTGAAGATGCTCCTCCCTGCCCAGTGAAGAGGCCCAGGGCAGGTGGGCCTTGAAGCCATGCAGAAGGCATATGCTGTTTGGGAAGTCAAGATGGGGGAAAGGGAAGGAAGAGGATGGGGCCCCAGACATCTTCTCCAGGTAGGGGAAGTACTGTGACTCTTTCCCCTCCTATTCTTCTCTTTTCTGCCTCACAGCAGGTGGGGGATCTCTCTGAGAAGGCTTCTGGGAAAAGGCGAACCTGCTGAGACTGTGTAGAGGTCATGACAGGTAAGGACCAGGGCTGGGAGGAGCAGGAGGACAAGCTGAGTGGTTCTAAAATTTCTGAGGAGATGGAGAGCAAGTGAGGAGGTAGTTCAGATGGAGACAGGAGCGGGCCTGATGGTAACAAGGGCATACACACATTGAGCACCTATTGTGTGCTGACCCTGCATGAGTGGAACACAGTAATTCACCTTCATATGATCCTGGGTGTGAGGGTTTCATTTGTAGGGATATCTGATGTCTGGGAACAACACTTGGGCTTCCTTTGGGAAACCACCCACCCCTCTCTGGATCCCCGTGGTTTGGAGATGGGCAAGGAAGTCAGGTTTGGTTAATGAGAACACTGCAACCCCTGGCCACAGTAATTGGCCTAGGGATAGGTATATGACCCAAGACTGGCCAATAAGAGTTCAGCCTCCTCCTGGCTTTGGTGATTGGTTTTAGGATATACTTATATGTGACCTAGATCTAACCAATCACTACTCTGTATCCTCCAGCCTTTATGATTGGTTCAGGGTTGAGCTTGTGACCAACTCAAGCCTGTAAGGCTGGATTTGAGAATTTCTGCTGCAAATATTGGGTCAGTTTTCCTTTGTCTGGGATTGCTGAGCTGTTGCCCCAGACCTGCCACCTTGCTACTCTGTGGGAGAGGCTGTTTGGGAATGATCAACACAGAGGAAAGCAGAGCCAGAAGATGGAGAAAGCCTACTTTCTAATGACCTGGATCCAGCTATGCCTGAAGCCACATACTCATTGACTTTTCACTTCTCTGAATCAATGAGTTTCCTCTTGCTTAAACCAGCTTGAGTTGGGTTTCTGTCACTTGCAACTAAGAATCTGGACTTACACATTATTATTGCCATTTTACAGGTAAAGGCACTAAAGTTTAGACAGCAGAAATTGCGTGTTCCAGACCAAGTAATTCCAAAAATGTGCTCTATTGAGTGAGGAAGAGGGTGAGGGGAAGACTATCCAGGAGGGGTCAACCCTGGGGAGGTGGGAGACTGAACTGGCCCCTCCTGGAGCATGGACACATTGGGGGAATGGTGGGGTAAAGCCCAGTTCACTCACTGCTTGGAGCTGGTATTGTCGGTGATCTGCTTCACAACTTGGCAGTAACACTCATCCCGCATGACCTCATGGTCCCCACACAGCTGAAGGAGGCCAGAGAGGTCACACAACAAAGACATATTTAGGGCTATGTCACATACCAGGTACATAAGAACAGGGTGGGCACCTGGAGACAGGCCTTGTGTCCCTTTCCCAGCCCCCTCCCTACCAGCATGATGCATTCCTCTTTGGACCATTGGAAAGGCTTCCCACCCTAATGTCCTGTGACTGATTGACAGATGGGAAACTGAGCCACAGGGCAAAAAAGGAGGCATCTGGCAAAGTTGGCTGAACTGACCTTTAGGAGGTTACAAAGCACGTCCAGGTCACTCTGGCCCTTCAGTGGGGCATCCCCCATGAACCTCATCACAGCTGAAGGAAAGACCCATCCCATTCAGACCCACCAAACCCCCAGTTGCTCACCCATCCCAGGAAGCCCCAGGGCTGAGCCCTTCCCTGGGGGCCTTGGCCACAGGCAGCTGGGGGCTGCTATTCTCTTAAACGTGTCCCATGTTTGAGTTGGGGGGAGGGAAAGAATCTGAAGACCAGGGAGGAGTGGTGACCAGTAGACATCACACAGTGCTGGATCCCACCTGGCCCAGAGCCCTGGCTGCAGTCCCACCCCCACACCTAGGAACATGTCGGTGGCCATCTTGTTGAGGCTGCTGTCGCTGAGTTCGATGAGGGATTCCTGGAGAGGGGTCTGTGGGGAAAGAAGGCTATGTCATGATGGAGGAGGGACATGTCAGAACAGAGAGGGGACACATTGTGTTTCAAGGCCATATGATAACAGGAGGGTCCATGTCACAAAAGGGGAGCCAGGCCCAACACTGGGGACACATGATGTCCTTGGGAGGGAATCAGGGTGCTGAGAACTAGAGGGTCTCATTGAGAACAAGTTTGTTCAACCCAGGGTCCTGGGAGGGGGCCCTTGTATCACCATTTTACAGATGGGGAAACCGAGGTCCGAGACTGGACACCTTGGTGAAGCAAAGCATGTCCTCCAAGGTTCTGGACTCCCGACCTTCCTTGGATTTCAGCCTGAGGCCATCCCTGCGGTGGGAGGTGGTGGATGCTACTGACCTGTCCTGCCTAAGCCTTGGCTACATGCTTTTCCACAAGGGACTGTTCTTGACCCACCATTCTGATCAGTCTACCAGACAGGGAGACCCTCAGAGGTAGGCACTGAAGTGGGCCGCACACCTGGGTAGTCTCTCATCTCTCCCACCAGAAGTGGGGCCTCCCAGACCGATAGCCTGCAGTTTGGACAGTTGCAAGAAGCCCAGAACCATCCCAGTGTGGGAAAGAGGGGTGGGGCCGCCACTCACTGGGGTCTTCTCTGAGGGTCTCGGAAATACTTCTGGGCAAACTCGAGCATTGTGTAGGGCGGGAGAGCCACGGCTTCCTCCCGATGGTCAGCAGAGCCGGCCCTGACTGGGGGACCCTGCAGAAGAGGCGGAGCTACGAAGGCCCTGCCTGGCCACACCACGCATAGCCCTTCGGTCAAAACACAACGCAACCCCTCAAGCAGCCCGACCACCCATCCATCTGGACTTGCCCACCCATCTATCTGAAGCCTCCTGCATGCTGTTGGCCTTGCCCCTTTAGTCCACTCATGTCTTTCACTTGCAGGGCTAACCCCACTCCCTGCCCCACTTGGCTACACCCTTGCCCAGGTTTGACTTCCCCAGCTGCCTTGTCACAGCTGACCCCAGCCCTCGCTAGCTCCACAAGCCCGACCCCACCCACTCACCTGGCCTCACCCCATCCCAGACTTGACCTACTGGCGGGCCCAGGCTGGTCTGACCCCACTGCCCTTATTACAACCAGCTGATCCTCACCCTTCCCTACCCCGTTTGACCACACCTCCAGCCATCTCTGGACCCATCTCCTGGGTCTCACCTGCAGCTCACTCTATACCTGGTTCACCCTAGTCTAAGACCGGCCATGCCCCAAGAGCCTGGCCACGCCCTTGGCCGACCTTATTCCCACTAGCCTCACCCCTTCCGCTTAGTCTACCCAGCCCCACCGCACCCACACTGGTCTCACCTTTCTCCTGCGGCCCACCTCCTGTGCAGCGGCTGCAGAGGCCACAGCAGCGGCCACGGCGGCTGCTCGGCCACTGCCCGGTTCTGCTGGCAGCTGCAGGAAGTCGGGAGCAGCAGCGGGCTGCACCAGCTCCGAAGGGAAGCGGCCCACGCGCCCATGGATGGTTCCGAACCTCCAGCCTAGGGGCGGGTAAAAGGTCTAAGGCAAACTGGAGGGTCTTGTCTTGTGACTAAAGGGGTCCCTTAGGGAGACTTGGGTACCTTCTTAACCCCTCTCTAGAACTCTGTGAGGCAGGTCAGGCCATTGAACCCATTTTACAGATAAGGAAACAGGCTCAGGGAAGGAAAGGGATTTTCTCAGGGCCACAGGACCATAACGGGGAAGTGAAGCAAAAAAGCAAAGCAGGGTTTGTGGACTCTCTGGTCATGTGGAGACACAAAGAGAGTCTTGGGCCACAAACACGGAAACACCCATGGAGACCCGTCAGCCACATAAACAGGCAGAGCAGAGGGCTCTGTCTGACTACCAACAGACACTGACAGGCCATGCCTTGATCTTGGATACCTGGCCAGCTCAGACCACTTTCGGGCACCAAGAAACCCTCACTGTGCATCTCAGCATGAGTGTGTGAAACTAGGATGCACCCTGTATGAGATTTCCAGGTTCTGGGGCACCCACCAAAGTCAGGGCCTGTACGCCGTAGCTCCTCCAGGTACACCACCTTCTTGCGGACCACGCAGCCGGCACTGTAGCCTGTAGGCCAGGCTCGGGTCAGTATCTCCCAGGGAGGCCCCCTTGGCCAGCCCCCCCCTCCCCAACCCAGCCCACCCCAGTGGCACTGACCCACTCGAGGAGGCTCTAGAGGCTGCAGGTGGATGATGTCACCCTTGTGGAAAGCCAGCAGTGCCGGGTCCTCAGGCTGGAAGTTCCTCACAGCGACCACATAGTCAGAGTCCTGGGTCAGCCAGGGGCAGGGTGACGGCAACAGCCCCATCAACCCACTCCCAGATGCCTAGGGCAACCCCTGCTCCTCACATCCTTCCTGACTCATCAGGGAGCCCTCGTTAGGTGAGAAGGGGTAAGGGCATTCTGGGTGGAAGAAAGGGCTGGAGGCTGAGTCTGAGGGACACATATGGACTTTAGGGCACATGCATAGGCCTTCCCCACTCAATACCTCACCGACCTTCCTGCTGAAGCCTTCCTCAGGCCTGGGGCACAGAGATAACCTGCCCTAGGCCTGGGGCTGCCAGACGGGAGTGGGCAGAGGGGATGGAAAGAGACTGAGATGCAGTGGGCAGGCCATACAGCCAAGGCAGGAGGGTGAGGAGTACAGTTGCTGCAGAGCTCAGAGGAGATACTGTGTCCTCGGGAGGGGCACTGGCCAGCAGGGGGCATTGGCAAAGGTTTTCTGAAGGAGCAGGCAAAGGGTATTCCAAGCGGAAGGCACAGCCAGTGCAAAGGCCTGAAGGTAGACAGAAGTCTATGGACACAGTCATACTTCCCAGGCAGGTGGGGCTAGTATGTATGTGGGGCGGGAGAGTCCTGTTGCTGGGCCCTCAGCCTGGGTGGGGGGAAGATCTGTGGGAAGGTCCTGACCTTCTTCAGCTCCAAGATGAAGTCATCCACCAGGGTCTTGACCTGGTGAGCCCGGGCTGAGAAGAGGATGACCTTCTCACTGGCCAAGTTGAACTCCAGCATATTCTGGGAGGGCATTGTCACAAACAGGATATCTGCAAAGCTGGAGGATGGGCTGGTGGCATGAGGGAAGGACTCCACTGCCAGAAAGTTGCCCTCCTTCTACCTGTTGTGCTGCTTCTGCTCCTGTCCTGCCCCATTTGAAGTCCACCTTGGCCCCATTGTGCCAGCTCCCACAGGACCCTAAGAACTTCCCACTTCCCCTCTCTGACCCAGGCTGTGGCTTCAGCTCAGTTCCTACCACCCTTTGGGACAACACTCTGACCCTTCTCCACCCTTTGTCCCTTGGTCCAAGCTCTAAATCTAGATTTGTGCCTACCCAAATCTCTCTTTCACCCACTGACCAAATTCTCTACATCTTTCAAAGCAAGGAGCCTTTACCCAACTCGTGGGCAAGTTTCTATTCCCATCCTCAGGTTATAAAGGACGAAAGGGACTTCTGGCAGAGGAAGGAGTCTGAGGACTCAGTAAGGTGTCATGGCTGGCAGTGCTTCCCTCCCCAGCTGCATCAGGGCTTGGTCGTTTCCAGCACAGTCGCCCCTCTGCACAGTGCTGCTGCTGTGGGAACTGGAAGGAGGGCAGGGGAGTGGGTGCATAGCTCAACCCCTTTCTGGCTGTGTGACCTGAGACAAACAACTTCTCTCTCTGAGCCTCAATTTTCCCAGCTCTAAAATGGGCTTGCTTCAATGGCTTGGCACAGAGCCTGGTGCATCATGGGTACTTGGTAAGTGGCTGTGGAGAGGAAGGAAATGCTGATGCTAGTCTGTACCTCAGTCTCCAGCCAGCCCCACTTCCCCCCTGCCAGTCACCTGTATGCACGCAGGACCCGCAGCTGCCCGCTGGCCTCCTGGCCACCCTTGACCATCCTCAGGAGTTTGATGCCCATGTGGGACACAGCTAGGAGCTGCACGCCAGTGCCTACGCTGCCCTGGGGCAGGGATGAAGGGCATGTGAGGGTCCTCTCGCCTCATCCCTGAATGCTCTGAACAGGTAGGAGGCAGGTGGGGGGCTCGCACCGTGGCAGGGAAGAGGCGGGAGAAGTAGACCTCCCAGGTGTCTCGTGCAGCGCTGACCACGGCCCGCTTCACGCTCTCTGTTACCAGAGGCCTCTGTGTGTCCAGCTGGTTCTGGGCTATGGGAGGCCAGGTCTGGTCAGGACCCTCTCCCCACTCCCCTGCCAGCCCCCATCTCAGGGATGTCAGGGAGAAAGGTGGCTGATACCTAGCAAGAAGGCATCTAACCAGTGTCTATACTGAGAAACAGAAACTCAGAAATGGACGAGATGGCGAGGACACACAGTGTGTCAGGCATTGCCAACCCCAAACATGCAGCCAGGCCACGTGAGAGGCCAGAAGCAGAGCAAGGAGGCACATGTCTGGGAGACAGTGGGGCTGGGCTTGTCAGCCTCAGTCTCCCTCCGGGACAGGGCTGGCTGTGTCTCTGGCTGGTTGCTCCATCAATACCCTTCCCCTCCCCCGAGATACCGAACAGGGCCTTCATCTTGAGCCTCTCATCCTCAGAGATGCGCAGGCAGGCTTCAGACAGCGTATCGTGCAGGATCTGTGGGAACAGGCTGTGATGCAGGCGGTGCATGAGACTCACCTGGCTGGAATCCAGGCTGGACTCTACTAGGGTGAGTGACAACGTGGGGGGGTGTCCCATTTTGCAGCAGTGGGGTCATCTATAAGCTGGGTCATCTGTGTAAATCAGATTCTCCTTCAGGGACCCTCTCCTTTCTCCTCACCCCCACAATCCAGGCCACTCTTCCTAGGCCTCAGTAATCTATACAGGGGTTTACAGTTGACTTCTGGGCCATGTCTAGCTCAGGCAAACTATGGCTCTGATTAGGTTGAACTGTGGGCTCACTGACCCTACCCATGGGAGGGGGGAGATTCAATAAAACAGCTGCCCGTCCTCACCCCAGTCAAGGACCCCAAGTCCTAGCATGCAGAGGCAGGCTTTGCCGCCAGCCTGTCTTTGCATTCACACTGCCATGCTGAGTTCACTGAGGCAGAAAGGAGAGAGAGGACCTCACCTGCCGGAACAGGAGGTCAAGCTGCACAGGATGGCTGTAGCTGTCCTTGGGGTAAAACACCTGTAGGGGCGGGGCTTCAGTGGGTACCTTCCAACTGCCCCCTCACCTTGCTTCACACCCGGCCCTGCCTCCTAGGTGCAGCTCTGCCCCAGCTCTGACTCCATTCCTGGCTTCAGCCTGGCCCTTTTCGGTCCTCCTGGACCCTCCTCTGCCCGCCTTCAGCCCCTCCCCTGGCTCTGACTGTGCTCCGCACCTCTTTTCGCAGGAAGATCCTCCAGGGGGCGTCCTGATAGCCATAGAAGCTGGGGTTGATGAGGCGGTGCAGCTGTGTCTGCATGGGTTCCTCAGGTGGCTCCAGTGACCGCGAGGGCAGAGCTGGAGAGCACGGGGTTCAGGGAGGCAGGAGAAGGCACCTCTTAGGATGAAGTGGGAGAGGCAGGGCAGGTGGAGGAGGACACAGCCCCTTCATTCAACACATAAAAACACCTATTGTATATAGGCCTGGGCTAAAGGCTGAGATGGCCCCACAAACAAGGTAGACAAGGCTTCTGCCCTGGAGTTTAGTGTCCATGACAGGTGTGGGTGGCATGGATCATTCAGAAACAAAGCTCTCACTGCCCAAGGCTGGGGTGGAGGGAAAGCAGGGTGGTTTAGGAAGGATCCTGGAGAGCTGGTCTATGAGGTCCTTCACTCCTAGCAGTCTAGGCAGATCTTGCTGAGGTGACAAAGGTGATTTGAGCTGTGACATGAATGGTGAGAAGGAGCCAGGTATACAATGGTTTTGGGGAAGAGCATTCTAGGCAGAGGGGATAGGAAGAGCAAGGGCTCCAAGGCAGGAGTGGGCTTGGAGTGTTCGGGGAACAGAGAGGAACAGAATGTGCCAAGGGGAGGAAGGGAGGAGATGAGGCTGGGGAGGTGGGCACATCATGCAGCGTCTCATAGGCCACAGTGAGGAGTTTGGAGCTTATTATAGGAGCCATCGGAGGGTTTTTGTCCGGGACAGGATGTGAGCTGCTAATATAGCTGTTAAGATCACTGTGGCTGCCGAGAGACAGAGGGTGTAGAGGTTAGGGCTCCAACTGTGATGCCAGGGGGCCTTGGGCAAGCCACTTAACCTGTCTGTGCCTCCATTTCCCCATCTGCAACATGTAGGAATAATAGTGTGACCTTGGGTAAGCCACTTAACCTGTCTAGGGCAACCCCTGCTCCTCACATCCTTCCTGACTCATCAGGGAGCCCTCGTTAGGTGAGAAGGGGTAAGGGCATTCTGGGTGGAAGAAAGGGCTGGAGCCTGAGTCTGAGGGACACACATGGACTTTACGTCATATGCATAGGCCTTCCCCACTCAATACCTCACCGACCTTCCTGCTAAAGCCTTCCTCAGGCCTGGGGCACAGAGATAACCTGCCCTAGGCCTGGGGGCTGCCAGACAGGAGTGGGCAGAGGGGATGGAAAGAGACTGAGATGCAGTGGGCAGGCCATACAGCCAAGGCAGGAGGGTGAGGAGTACAGTTCCCCATCTGCAACAAGTAGGAATAATAGAGCTACCTTGAAGGGTTCTGGTAGGATTATATGAGGCCAGGATGGGAGTGGCCAGAGATCTGTGCTACTTAAGTGCTAATATTATAATTATACCAATATGCTCACAACATGTACACAGGGGCTCAGGAACACACACTCCACCGACACACAGACTGGGACTCACCTATGCCCACAGACTGCCTCATATACTTGGATACCCTCCCCACCTCCTGGCCCTCTCACCTGAAGTGGGTGTCATGGATGGCCTTGGTGCACTGGTCACTGGCTTTACCAGGGCCACAGCTTCTCTGGACACCTGTCCCACCCCAAAGAGACTGCTCAGGGAGCAACAGGCAGGCCCTGTGGAGGGGCAGTGGCAGGGCCACAGCTTATAGGGGTGGCTGGTTTCTGAGGATCCGTGAGGCTCCTCTTTGACTTATGTTCCACCTGGGCCCAGCCCCACCCTGCCCCCTCACCTGGGTGCCAGGTGCAGCTGTCAGGTGAGTCATCTGCCCTTTTAGGATCATCAGGGCCTCCTCATGGGGGTCTGGCCGCTTCATGAACACCTTCCCGCCACCCTTTCTGTGGGCATTGGAGAACCGTGGCAGGTTGACACTGAGTCTCCCTTTCCCATCACATATTTTGACAGTAGGGAACTTCCTCCTCCTCCACCACCACTCCCATCTTTATAAATGAGAATCCAGAGAGAAGCAGAGACTGGCCTGAAGTCCTATAGCACAACCTAGACAACAGCAGGGGCTCATCTGGACTCACCATAAACTCCCTCCCTAACAGGAACTGGGCAGGGTGCTTCAACCCCTGCACCAGTAAGCTGGCGCACCATGATGGACACTCAGGCACAGTGAGGGGCTGGAGGGCTGGAGGGCTGGGGGCAGGGCAGAGTTGACCTGAGGGCCTCGGGCCGTCCTCCCCGGAATGGCTGCTGGTACTGCCTGACAATGTGCTTGATCTGCTGTGTGGGCTGTGGGAAGTGCTCAGAGTTGAGTGTTGAGTACCGGACCAGCTCTGGAGAGGGTGAAGCTGTGGGCAAGCAGGGTGGTGGGAACAGGGTGAGGTCATAAGAGGCACAACCACATCCCCAGGCCTGTCCTGGGAAGCCTCAGAGGCTGGGATAGGGCACTCACTGGTTTCTGGAGAAGCCTGATCATGAGCTAGAACAGGGGCAGCCACAGGCTTGGCGGGGGGCCTTGGAGCCTTGGCCAGAGGGGCTGGGGCCAAGGGCTTTGGAGTGGCACGCAGGAGCACGGGTTTGGCCGGGGGACCGGTACCCACAGACTTCGGCTGTGCGTCTGGTGCTAGGGGTTTCTGTGGAGAACAGGACACGAGGTGGGCTGCCTGGGATAATACCAGGCTATTCTCTGGGACCCCAGATCTCTGTCAAAGATGGGCTGTGGAGTCCCTGGGCTCAGAGAGGCACAATAATGCCCTGGAGCAGCATAGCATCCATCTTTATAGCTTGTGTCTGTTAGCAGCCCCTGCACCATGGGCAGGCCAGGCTTACCTCTGTGGGCAAGGATCTCGGGGCAGCACTTGGGGGCTGCTGCTGGAGTGCCATGGCCTGCAGGGTCATCTCCCGGGCCTGGGGAGAGGTGGCAGTGGTGACCAGGCAGGTCCATTCTCCACCCCCCAGCAGTTCCTCCCTCACTCACCAGCAGGACGGCCTGTTTGTGGATGAAGGCTTGCTGCAGAGCCAATGTGGAGGCGTCTAGGCCTGGGACTGAGGGGAGAGGGCAGAGGGCAGAGATAGCACCGGAGATGCCCTCCTCCCTGTCCTCTCACCCCCCACTGTGCTGTGGCTGCCTCCATTCTAGCACATGAAGGTGCCTGAGGACCAGCAAGTGGTTCTGGCCCTGCCCAACCCTGGAACCACGCTGGGGAGGCACTGACTTGGCTTTGGCTCTGGGGGCCTCCTGGGGGTGTCTTCGGTACCACTACTGCTGCCTCCATCTGGCTGGCCTCCCCCTTTCATGCGGTAGGCAATGGCTGTTGGTTTCTCCAGGTCCTAGGGGCAGTAGGTGGCTCAAGTGACCATCTCAATGCTGTACTCCTAAGGTTCCATGGCAACAAGCACCTGACACTGGCCACTTCCCTCCCTCTGGTGGGAGGGAGCGGCCTTTCACTGGCTGTGTCTGTTCTATGCTCAGCCTTTACCCCTATGGCATCCCAATCAGTCTTCCCCATAACCGTGTGAGCTCCCAACCCATTCTCTCTTCCCCAGAGGAGTAAACTGAGGCTCAAGGAGGGGCTGTGCCCTGCTCAGGGCTGCATATCATATCAGGGGAAGTGGGGGTGGGGTGGGTTCTGGAGAGTTTCCAGAGTGAGCAAGGGTACCTGAGGGGTCTTGTGAGATCTGGGGCCAGAGGACCCAGGGACCAAGGTCATTCAACTCCACCCAGATATTTTATTGGCCCCAGGGGGCTGGCTCCCACCAGAGGTGCATTTCTTTCTTTCTCTTTTTTTTCTTTTTCTTTCTTTTCTTTTCTTTCCTTCCTTCCTTCCTTCTTTCTTTCTTTTTCTTTCTTTCTTCTCTCTCTCTCTCCCTCTCTCTCTCTCCCCCTCCCTCCCTCTTCCTTCCTTCCTTCCTTCCTTCCTTCCTTCCTTCCTTCCTTCTTTCTCTCTTTCTCTCTTTCTCTTTCTCTCTTTTTCTTTCTTTTGAGACAGGGTCTTGCTGTTGCCTAGTGCTGGAGCTGGAGCACAGTGGTGCAAGCATGGCTCACTGCAGACTTCCTGGTCTCAAAAGATCCTCCTGCCTCAGCCTCCTAAGTAGTTGGGACTACAGAGGCATGCCACCATGCTTGGCTAGAGGTACACTTGTAACTGTGGGTCCTTCCAGGATCAGCTAAGAGCATCTCTAGCTGTGAAGCGACCCTCATCATTTGCCCAGCCTCCAGCAGACACTCAGATGGGACACACCACCCCATGACCCTGGCTGTTAGAAGCTCTCAAGTCACCCTGTACAAATGTGTGACTTGGGTGTACATGCTGTGCCTGCAGTCTGCAGATGATCTGCCTCACTCCATCCCTACCGCATCCCCATAGGACAGCACGGGGTCGAAGAGGCTATCCAGGTAGCAGTCCAGCCCCTTGTGGGGCCCAGCAGGCTCTCCAAGACTGTCTGACTCTGGAGGGGAGGGCACAAAAATGTCAAGGAGTTATTTTTTCCTTTTTTCCTGATGATTTCCACCCCCCATAGCCTCCAAGGCTCCCTCCCCACCAGAGACAGCAGCCATTGTTGGTTGACCTTGGTGGGGTGCTGTCCCTCTCTGGGCTCAGTGTCCCCATTTGTACCATCCTCATTGTGGCTGCTGTTCCCATCAGAGTCCGGTACTTTGTGCATGTGCTCCTGGAGCTGGGGTCTGGCGGGCGTGTCCTCATCCGAGTCCCAGCTGTTCCCAAACACCCTGTGGGGAAAAGGAAAGTGGAGCTGCTGACCCCCAGAGAGATCCCAGAGCCCCCCAAATTTTCCTGTGTACCCTGGAATTGGGTGGCTTTCTCCCTTTAAAAGCAGGATCCTTTGATGAACTCTACCTCCTTAAGAACCTGAAGTCTAAGTTCAGGGCTCAGCCTGTCCCAGCAGCTGGGAGAGGCAGGCTTTCTGCCTGGGAGCGGCCATCTGTGAGGGGGTCCCCCATAGCTACCTACACTTTGGAGCCTCCCCTGCTGGGTACAGGCCCCTCTGTGCCCACAATGAAATAGGACTTCTGTCGAGGGAAGTCCTTGAGCAGCTCCAGGTCCGACACCAGGTCCAACACGTAGTCGTGGCCAGCCAGCTCTGCCCACTGGACACCATTCTTCATGGCCACAGTCCAACCACGCCAACCATCTGCCAGCCCCCTGGTGATGGCATGCACAGGAAAAGAAATGAGGGTCAGAGTCATCAGGCACTACCTGGGGAGATCCTGGGATATAAGGCAGACCCTAAACATGAATGGAGTGGACCCTACGGGACCCTTTGGGGGATCTGACCTCCCCCCAGCCTACATTCCAGGTACATAAGAGTGTGCTGGGAGGGCATCCTAGGAGCCAACCTGTGCCTCAGAATGTCTCCAGCCACCTCTTCCCCCGTACTCCAGGAGTGCACCGGGCAGGAGAACTGGTCACCTGGGGCACAACAGGTGCTGGGCTCAGGTTGGAGCATCTGAGTCCAGTCTGGCTGTGCCTCCCTGCTTGCTTCCTCCTCTCGGGCTTCCTGTATCTGTAGTCTCACTTCCCTGGCTTCCCCTCTCCAGGCCAGGTCCCACCCCAACACACAGACTTTCATGCAGAGCCATATTGGAGCAGGCCCCTCCTTGGCTCCAGAATGTTCAGTGGCTTCTGCCATCCCTAGGGCTCACTGGGCCCTGATGACTCCCACTGCTCTCATTGAGGTTGGGAAAGGCAGCTTACCATTGAAGCAGCCCACGTCCAGTGCCATGCTGGCCTTCTCATAGGTCGCTGTCCACTCGAGCTGGGTTGGGGGTAAGCTTCGGGCAGCCCCTGAGCCCTGCTGTTGGGCCCGGCCCATGGCCTGCATGAGGCGGTGCTGACACACAGCCTGGAAGCCATTCCGCCCATAATCAGACACAAACCTGATGGGTAGGAGTTGGAACCAGGATCAAGCGGGATCTGAAGCCAGGCCGGTGGGTGGGGGTAGGTAATTCTGAGGCTAGTCTGAGAAAGGGCCAGCCTATTCCAGAGCCCCAAGGTGAAGCTGAAAAGGCCCCAGGTGAGTTCAGAAGGGTCCCAGGCTAGAGTCCAGTACTCTAGGATTATACTTAAGGGGTTACAGGCTAGCCTACAAAAGGTTGCAGGGTAGCTTAGAGTCCCATAGCTAAACTGAAAGGGTCCCAGCCTAGCCCAGAAGTATCTAAGGCCAGCACAGAGGTCCAAGGATAGACCAAAGAGATTCCAGCTTGTTGGAACTAAATGTCACTGACAGGATGTGGTCTGCAGTTGGGTGTGGGCAACAACCTGAACTCTGCCTTCATTCTCTCACAGGGTAACCTTGGGTGGTTATCTGCCCTCTCTGAGCCTCTTCTCCAAGTTTTCCTTTCTCTTTTTTTTTTTTTTTTTTTTTTTTTTTCCAGACAGAGTCTTGCTCTGTCACCAGGCGCCAGGCTGGAGTGCAGTGGCGCGATCTTGGCTCACTGCAACCTCTGCCTCCCGGGTTCAAGCTATTCTCCTGCCTTAGCCTCCCAAGTAGCTGGGACTACAGGCGTGCACCACCACACCCAGTTAATTTTTGTATTTTTTTTAGTAGAGACCAGGTTTCACCATGTTGGCCAGGATGGTCTTGATCTCTTGACCTCGTGATCCACCTGCCTCGGCCTCCCAAAGTGCTGGGATTACGGGTATGAGACACCTCACCTGGCCCTCCTCCAAGTTTTCTATAAAAGGGATGGCTGAGGGTTCAACTCAACCTAGGCTCAATGAGCCCAATCCCTACCAGTCATTCCTCATGCTTCCCTCACCTCCACATCTTATATCCCCTGCAGCTAAGCCTGGCAGCAGGCCCACAATAGCCCACAGTAGCTAGAGAGGGAAGCTAGCACCAAGCCCTCAGGAAAGCCCTAGACAGGCAGGCCAGCAATGGCCCTACCCTGGTGTCAGCTGCCACAGAGTCACAAGACTGGCCAGGTGATGTCCATCTGCTGCATGCTGGCCTGAGCATGATTCTGCAACTCTGTAGCTCACAGCCACCGTGTTAGGTGGGTTCTGTTGCCATCCCCAAATTATCGGGGAGAAACAGGTTCAGAGAGGGGCAGTGAATTGTCTCAGACAGTGACTTATCTCATATAATATGGCTGACCCGGGATTTCAACACTGATTGAGTCCAGCATCCATACTCCTAACCACCCCACTAAACTCCCATGCTGTGAGAGGTCAATACATCCCAGTAGAAACTCAGAGCAGCCCTGGCCAGCCTCCATGCCTGAGCTTTCCAGCGTAGAGATCTACTCCTGGCCTGACCTTTAACAACCCACCTGGGCCCCACTGCTGGTGCCACTGTCCCTCATGTTCCAGCCCCTATCCAGTCCCACTCACTTGAGAAGGTACTTGTTGAAGCGCGGGGAAGGTGCAAAGCCACTGAGGCAGGCGGCCAGCAGCAGCCAGCCCCGCTCGGCATTGTGGACATTGTGATTGTGCCACACCTGGTTGGCCAGCTGTGCTAGGATCTCGTCCCGCAGCTCAGGCACCGCCAGCCCCTTCTGCACAATGTAGTTGCCAAAGATGTTTTCCTGGGCACCATGCAGGTGGGGATCGCCCATGAAGCGCAGGATCTGGGCCATGAACAGAACGTCTTGGAAAGTTGTTCCTTCTGGTCCCACATGCATCCCTTTCATGTCCCTCCCATGTGTGCCCGTGTCCACATAAATGCCCCTCATATTACAATATAACTACATATATATATATATATATATATATATATATATTTTTTTTTTTTGAGATGAGGTCTCTGTCACCCAGGCTAGAGTGCAGTGGCAGAATCTCAGCTCACTGTGCTTCAACTTCCCTGGGCTCAAGCGATCCTCCTGCCTCAGCCCCTCAAGTAGCTAGGATTACAGGGTGTGCAGCCACACCCTGCTAATTTTTGTGTTTTTAGTAGAGACAGGGTTTCACCATGTTGCCCAGGCTGATCTCAAACTCCTGGACTCAATGGATCTGCCCACCTTGGCCTCCCAAAGTGCTGGGATTACAAGCGTGCACCACTGCGCCTACAACTGCCATGTTCTATGCCAAATGACTAGGCAGTTCATCTCGACTATGGAAAAACTCTAGATCCAAAGTATGTGTTGTCTTCCCTGTTCATGAACCTTCTAGAGCTCCCCATACAGCCCCAGCTCCCTCCCCAGACCCCTGGCCTCCAACCAGACCCTCACTTTCTGCTCTATCTAGGCCGCAGAAGGTTCTTTTAAACATTCAGATAGGACCACATCCCTCCCATGGAAGCCCCTGCCTTGGCTCCCTAGGTCCCTTGGGATGAAATCTAAGCTCTGGGTCTGTAATCAAGGCCTACTGGCCACTCTCACCCTTGCCCTTCTGACTCTGTTCTGACCATACCAATTTCCTCTTCTCTCTGTACTTTCTCCACTCTCCCTGCCTGGCAAATTCTCCTCCAGCTCAAACGCCTTCTCCTCCAGGAAGCCCTCTGTGGCCCTGCCCAGGACTTTGGACTCCCTAGCTTTGGTGCTTCCCTCTGTCCATGCTGGTGGTCACTGGCCGGGTCAGCTCTGCTTCCCTGTGAGACTGAGAAGTCCTTAAGGAGAAGACCTGGGTATCTTCTTAGTGTCCCTGAAAGGCTCCAAGGCAGCCTTTTTTTTTTTTTGGAGAGGTAGTCTTGCTCTGTCGCCAGTCTAGAGTGCAGTGGCATGCTCTCGGGTCACTGCAACCTCTGACTCCCTGGTTCAAGCGATTCTTCTGCTTCAGCCTCCTGAGTAACTGGGATTACAGACATGTGCTACCATGCCCAGCTAATTTTTTTGTATTTTTTTGTAGAGATGGGGTTTCACCACGTTGGCCAGGATAGTCTCGATCTCTTGACCTCATTATCCATCTGCCTCGGCCTCCCAAAGTGCTGAGACTACAGGAGTGAGACACTGTGCCCGGCCCAGGGCAGTCGTTTTATGCCCGGAAGATAGCTGGGAGAAGAAAAGCCACCAACCACCAGAGAGGAAGCCATATCCCTCCACTGACATAAAAGTTTCTTCTGGCCAGGTGCAGTGGCTCATGCCTGTAATCCCAGCACTTTGAAGGAGGCCGAGGCAGGCAAATCACAAGATCAGGAGTTCGAGACCAGCCTGGCCAATATGGTAAAACCCTGTCTCTACTAGAAATATAAAAATTAGCCATGTGCATTGGCACGAGACTGTAGTCCCAGCTACTTGGGAGGCTGAGGCAAGAGAAACACTTCAACTCGGGGGGCAGACGTTGCAGTGAGCCAAGATTGCACCACTGCACTCCGGCCTGGGTGACACAGCAAGACTCTGCCTCAAAAAAAAAAGTTTCTCCTTTGGGGAAGAGGTGTGGGGCTCATGGACTGGGCTTGGGCAGGGCTGGGAAGACTGGAGTCCTCATGGCTCAGCTTCAGGGCCAGGGGCTATGAATTAGAAGGTGGGCTTGGGAGGACCCCATACCAGCTTGAAGATGCTCATGGCTTCCACATGGTGCTCGGCTGGCAGCTGTGTAAGGGGTGTCCTCAGGGGCACTGTCAGCATCCCAAAGGCAGGTTCCTAGGGCACAGGGCAGACATGTGAGCAGACAGTGCTGAGACTGATAGGCACATCTGGACCCACTGCCCTGTGCCACATGGGGCTCCAGGGCCTATGACACAGGGGCTCTGGTCCTCAGTGTATGGATAGGGAAACTGAGGGCTGATGCGGGGCCACAGTGGCCCTCAGCAAGTCGGTGGTAGGGAAAGGATGAACCCTCATCTGGAGGGAAGGAAATCGAGCTGGGCTGATGTGCTATGGCTCCACCAGTTGTTTCTGAAATATTACCAGACCGGTTGGTAGTAAATAGCCCTGCCCAAGCCCCTGAGGGCTCTCCACTGCTATCCAGACCCCAGGGATCTCCCAGAGTCCCTATGATCCAGCAACTAAAAGGCTCATACCCAACACCACTGGGCACAGCCAGGACGCTGCCCCAGGGCAAGGACAATGTCCCTTCTAGTTGGTCAGCCCTATCAGCCAGGGCACCTTGGACCTCAGCTAGCCCTTGCCTTGAAGTGGCACCGGACAAACTTGGCCATGGGATAGTTGTTGATATCCAGGGGCAGTGTGACACGGGGCTCAACCTGGAGCCGAGGAGTCCGCACAGGGGCCACCCGAGGCACTCGGGCCAGCGTGAGGCCTGTGGAGAGAGGAGGGAATGCAGTGCCTGCTCCAAACTGCCTGTGCCCTCCCTGCGCCCAGTGCCAACCCACCTGCCACTGCTTGCAGGAGCCCAGCCAGCTCAGCCGGTACCTCGAGGTGCCCCACAGCCACTACCTCCCGCTTGCTCAGCTCCTGGAGGAACAGTGCATGGGGCAGGGACAGGCCTGCCACATCCCCACCTTCCAGCCTCCCTCCCTGGCCCTGCTGCCACCCAGACCTGCACCTACCTCCTGCTCCTGCAACTGTGCCCCCTCCACCCGGTGCCTCCACTCTGCCCTCAGCTTCAGAAGAACAGATGTCAAGGTGGGGAGTGGTGGGCAGAGGCAACCACGGACCCCCAGGCAGGCCAGGCTAGCTTATGCAAGGCAGCCACACTCAAGCAAGGAGGGGCTGCTTGCCACTGCCCCACTCCACAGGTGGGGTGGGAGGCCGAGGTTGGCCAGAAAAACAGGGAGGGGAAAGGAGAGAGAGCAAGAGAAAGACAGAGGCAAAGAGCGGAGGGAGGAAAACTCTGGGGAAAGAGATGTACAAGGAGGATTTCTGGGAGGTGGCTGAGCACTGTGTCATGGGAAGCCCTCCTCTGTAGTGCCACAAAGCCTTCAGTAAAGGCTACATACTGCTTTGTTGGTTTGGGACCTGCATTTGTCTTTCTGATGGCTGGTTTACATGGCAGTGGGCCAAGACATGAAGGTAAGAGCAAAACCATACCCAGTGACATTCAGGTCGCCAAATTCTAATGGCCCTTAATTCCTTAAGACCCCACTGTGAACCCAGCACCAGGCCAAATCTTTCAATGCAACATCTCATTTAACCCTCTCCACAATCCCAAGGGGTAGATTGGAAAATTGAGGAGAGAATGGCCCAGGTTACATAGCTAGTAGGTGGTAGAGGTAGAATTTGAACCCCAAACTGCCTGAGGCCAATGGTCTCCTCTTGGGTGCTAAGTGCCTTTTCCCCTTCTCTGCTGTCCCCTTGGACTGAGATAGGGTAGGGTCTGTACCTTGAGGTAGCGTTGGCGGCTCATGTATGCGTGTACCAGGGACCGGAACTTCACCAGACTCCTTCTCATCTGCTGATAGCGCTGCCTGGATTGGGGGAGTGGGGAGGTCAGGGATTGGGGCTACAGGGTGACAGGGTGAATGAGGGGCAGAAAGGTCCCTGCCAGCCTGGCCTGGGAGCCAGTGTTCACACCTCACACTTGAGGCCCTTTGGCACAAAGGGAAACTGGAGCTCAGAGAGGGGCAGTGACTTGGCCAAGGTCACAGAGGAAATTAAGTAGCAGGGCCTGGATTAAACCTGCCTGAATCATTTATTTCCAAACAGCTTATAATCTGAGGGTCCCTGAGATGCAGGATAAGGCCCCTCTTGACTGAATGGATTCCTACCCACCAGTCACAAGGGCCTGGGGGTGGCTGGGAAGGGCATCCAAAAGCAGAGACAGAGAATCTGATTATCCTTCCTGCAGAGGCCTCCATCCTCACCTTGCATGCTTCCAGGAATAGGGAGCTCACTACTCAAGGTTGGATGTGACCTCTCTTGAGCCTGACCATAGGTCTCCTAGGAATCCTGCCTTTTCTGGGCCTCACCTGGCAAGGTAGCCACGGGCCCGGCTTTGCAGCAGGATGATCTTGTGGCGCAGAGAGCGGAATCGCCGCTTGATGAAGAAGCCACGGAAGCAGCGCTGCAGAGTAAGGGCTGCCAGATTCAGGATGTGCTCCCGCATGCTCTCCAGCAGCTGGTGTAGGTGTTCCTTAAGGAACAGCTGAGGATAGGAGGCAGGCACTGAGGCAGGTAGGAGCCAGGAGGCTGGACTAAGGGCCCCTCCCTCTCTAGAATCCGTGGAGACAGAATAGACAGGGACACCTCCTGGAGTGGAGCTGGAGGGATGGGGTGGATTTGGACAGGTGGAAGAAACAGTGCTGGTGAATCGGGCAGTTAGCATTCCATGTCCCAAGCTCATCTGGGTTGTTCCTGGGACAGTGGTCTCTAGCTTGGACATTTCTGACTCAGTGGTTCTGGAGCCCCTGAATTGGCGTCTCTTAAGAGCTGACTGTCGGGTGGAACTCACCTTGCTGACCCCAACACGGTACATGTTTGGCATGACTGTGCACAAGCGACTCAGCACCGACACACACATGTCCCCATTAGCTGGCAGGTTGTGCTTGAGGGCCACTAGACAGCAGTACCTGGCAGGGGGCCCACACTCAGTCTGGGGCTATGAGACCTACCTGAGGTGCCTGCTAGATCATGGGGTTACCACCCACGCCCAGTGTCCAGGAGGCCTAGTCCCAGTGGTGGCTCCACTAATAGTGCATTCTAAAAAAGGCACTCCATCCTCAATACTCTTTACTTCAGGGTGACTGAAAATTGTTACAATAGATGATTTCAGTAGAACAAGACACTTGACTGCCACCTGCTGGAAACTTTTCATTATAACTACTAAAACCATTCTAATCAACACGGAGGATTGATTATACGTATTATACATTATACAGCATATAATAAAACTACAAAAAAAGGCAGAACAATAAATATATCTACCACATAACAGCTATCATGTGGCTGCCTTATGTAGTGTACAGTCTGAGCAACTGTGCACAGCAAGCCCTGTGCTTCCTGGGTTGTGTATTCCTAGGGCCATGGGGAGTTGGGCAGGGATTTATACAGCTCAGGAACTACCCTAACCAAGATACCTGTCGATGAACCCCTGGAAAGGCAGGCGCACTGGAAATCCCTCCTTGCGGATCCTCACAGTCTCCAGCACCCCTGAATAGCGTAACTGTGCCATTACCACATCTGGCTCAAAGAGACCAGGCTCCTGTAGGGGTGCGCAGAGAGGGAGTCTGTACATTGGCTCATCCACGTGCAAAAGGCACTATCATGGTGAATAGTCCCAGTGCTAGGCTGGGGAAATGCAGGTCCAGAGAGGCCAAGCCACTTGGTCAAGGTCACACAGCATGGGCAGGAGGATCTGGCTCTCTCAGAGGTCTCAGCTCTCACTCACCTTCTTGTGGTTGGGCTTCAGGCAACGCACAAACAAGGGGTTACACCTGGCAGTGGCAGGAAGAGGACAGCATGAGGCCTCAGAAAAAGAAGGCTCTCACCCTCTGAAGGTCATGAGGTGGGTTAAGGGTGAGGCTGGGTGCTCCGCCCACCTGCCCCCCACTCCACCTCTCCATCTTTTCCACCAGATCCAGGAGTGACTGCTGGAACTTGGCAGCCACGGTGTGTGCCTTGTAGAGCCGAGTGACGGAGCTGCTCTTGCCCAGGCGCTGAGGGGCAGCCTGTGGGGCATGGCTGGAGAAGAGGTGTGCCACCACCTGGGCAGGGGTTGGGGGAGGGAAAACAGACAGGTAGGGGCCGGGAGACTGAAATGAGGAGGAACAGAGAGCAGGAGTCAAGTCTCCGGACCAGGGGATCTGAAGACTAACTGGACCCCTGTTCCCTCTGCAAGGCCTCTGTTGTCCTGGCTTGCATGCTTCTCAAAACAGGTGGGGCTCAGCACCTTCCAAGGGATCCATCCCGTAACTGGCTGACTTCCCCCTTTAGTCTGAGGAACACACAGTCACTGACTGTGTGCCTGGCCCCAAGGTGGCCTGTTAGACACATGATTGTGAACTCTGGCTATGACCTCAGGAGGAGGGTGCCCAGTTGACAGGAGGAAGCAGAGGGCCAGATAGGGCCTCCCCAGGTGATGTTACCAGGCCTGTGCTCTGTCCTAGGGCCATCTACTGGCCACAGTGTAGCTGGGATGCAGGGCCTCCCCAAGCCTTCAAGAAACCCAAATTTGGTCCCCTAAGCTCTCCCCAGGGCCTTATGGGTGGAGTTGGGGGAACTGAGAACACCAGGAGGTGGGATTGGGAGAACAGATCTGGCAGAAAGCCAGGAGAGAATGGGCCAGGGAATGGGGTGGGGCCAGGAATGGAGTAAGTACAGGGCAAGGCCACAGCTGGTGGGATACAGCATTAGAACTGGGAATGGGGCCAGGGTCTGGCCACTGGGGCTGGGGGGGAGCCAGAGGGCAGGATCAGGATGAGGAGCTAGGTTTAGGGAAGAGCCAAGATAGGCGGGAACAGGTCTGGCCAAAACTAAGCAGAGCCAGGACTAGACAACATGGTCCAAGGCCTGAAGGCGGCTGGGTGTGGGGGTAGGGCTATGCCTGGGGGTAGGGCTATGCCTGGGGGCAGGGCCGTAGCGGCAGAAGGGAGGCTCACCCGTGTCCGGCTCCTTACGAACAGGTCTAGCACGTCCTGGCGGACTTGATCGTGGTTCTTGTCCAGGAACTTGTGCACCTGAAAAAGGAAACAACAGCCTGAGTAATCCCGGCCCTGCCCCTCCAGGCCTCTGTCTCTCTGTCTATCCTAGGAGGGACTGGATCCTCCTCACTGCTATGGTCCCCACCCCTCCAGACCCACTATTCTCGTAATTCCTGGGGGAGGGGAGCATTCGTCATGGCTTCACATGCCAGGTCGGGGTCTTGGCCTCACCCTCAGTGAAGTACATTGTCCTGTGCCCATTCTACAGATGAGAAAAGTAAGGCCCAGATGGGGACAGAGGCATGGAATCCTAGCCTGAGACACCTCCAGGGCAGGAATGAGTCTCAAATAATAGTGCTGAGGGTGCCCACAGTGATGTCACTACTGATAAGAGCTACTCTTTATCAAACCCACCCCACATTTCTCACACCCACCCCATGAGATGGGCACTATTATTATTCCCATTTTTCAAGTGAGAAAACTGAGGCTCAGACTGGCTAAGCAGTTTGCTCAAGGTCACAGAGCTGGGGCACAGCAGAGCCAGAACTAGACCTGGGCATGAATGTGTGGGGCCAGTGTTGTGCTTCTATGTCTCTAACAGCTAGCAGCACTGCAGCACCAGCGGCCAGACTGGCCGTCTTGGGGCTCACCTGGTAGGTGACCTTGCCTGCATAGTGCTTGATGGTGAACTCAGGCAGCGGCATCTTGGGTTTGGAATAGAGCGGGTTGGCGCCATGATGGTAGTGGCACTTCTGTAGGAAGGTGTGGTCTGTAGCCTGGGGGCAGTTAGGGATCAGTTGGTGGGCAGGGGGCCTGGACACCCTATTCCTGGCCTGGTGGCAAACTCACTACCCCTGACTGCTCCCCATTGGGCACCAGCAAGGAACAACTCACAGCTTCCCATGGCTGCCCCCCTCCCTGGGTCAGAAGGCAAGCGCCTTAGCCAGGCACTGGGGGCCTAAGTGGTCCCTTGAAGACACCTGTGGCTGGGTGAGTTCCTAACTGCCTTCCCTCCGGGCCAGCTGTCTTTGCACTCTATTGATCTCACTGCCATCCACTCTTGTGTTTGCAATCAGGATCTGAGGCCCAATCCTAAGGTTACCTCCTCCAGGAAAACTTCTGTGGCTTTCCAGGCTGGTGCAGCCTCTCCTCTGGACACCCATAGCTTCCCATATGGCCTCAATCACCCCAGGTTGTGAATAGTCAGTTGGGTGCCCCAACCTCCCACTGCCCGCCTCAAGCCAGAGCAGAGAGGAATGAAGGAGTCAGGCTGGGATGATGACACGAGGCTGAGAGATGTGTGACCTGACTAGGCTCACACAGTACCTGCGGCTCACCTGAGGAAAGCAACACTGGTCGTCGAGGATGCGCAGGATGCCATAAGGCTTCAGCGAGATGAGGTTGATGCAGGGCTGGTTGTCAGCAAAGGTGATTTCCTGCCAGTCGATCTGCTCACGGATGTACTCCTCCTGCAGGCAGGAGGCAGCAGGAGCTCAGCCTCCCATCCCTGTCCAGGGTCCACCCACCCTCCTCCTTCAAAAAGCTTGAGCTCAACCACAGACCCTGAATCTGCCTGAAGGAGCCTGGCCAGCAGCACCTCTGCTTGCATACCTACCAGAATAGGGAGCTCACCCCCTAATAAGGTAGCATGAGCCAACTCAGAGTCCTGCTGCTCCCTCTGCCTGGGACAGCCCAGTAGAGGAGGACTCCCCCAAGGAGACTCCTCTTTGAACACAGCACCTTAGCACCTTTCCCTCCAGAACAGAGGCCTTCCCATGAGCTGGTTCCCAGCTTAGAATGCCTTTCCCTCCACTGGCTGTGATGTCAGAATTGCTCTTAAACAACAAGTATATCCTTGTTTGTTTCCAAGAAGGTCCGCTGTCCAGTCAAGATAGGGACAGGAGTGTTAATGGGGCCCACACACCTGCTCCTCCTGGAAGACGATCTTGTTGAAAAGGTACTGAAGGTTCTCGTTTGCGTAGTTAATACACAGCTGCTCAAAGCTGTTGAAGCTCAGGTCCTGCCAGGTGGATAGGGAGGCTGGGAACAGTCCTTACTGGGCCACCAGCCTATCTGCCCCTGCCTTCCCTAGTGGCAACTTGAAAAAGCTTGAGCTCAACCACAGACCCTTAGCTCAGAACCCTCCATGGCTCCTGCTACACCCAGGATAGAACCTGACAGGCTCTGTCCTGACAGCACAGGCAATGGCTGAAGGCCCAGGCTCCAGGGCCTTCTGCCTAGGTTCAAATTCTGGGTCTGCCACTTTCTAGCTATATGACCTTGAATTACAGTCCCATGCCTCAGTTTCCCCATCTATAAAATGAGGATACCGGCAGTACCTGCCTCATAGGGTTGCTCTAAAGATGAAGTGAATTAACAAAGTGCTTTCCGCAGCACCTGGCCCATAACAGGTGCCATGTGAGTGTCCGTGATGGTTGCATTGTGATCTTGCCCTGTCCCTCGCCACTTCCCTTGCTGTGTACTCACACAGCAGTCACCCCCAACACAAGAAGTCCGGTCCCAGATCCCATGCCCCTCCACCCCTCCCAGCCTTTGCATATTCTGTTCCCTGCACTTATAGTGCCTTTGCTGGGTGTCAGGAGTATCTCATCCCCATCCAGGAAGCAAGCCTTCCCCATTCCTGCCCAGGTGAATGATGCCCACTGGAGCATATGGAGTTGTCAGAGTCTGCCCCCACCCCCACCCAGCCTCACCTGGAAGCTCCCCAAGGGCAGGACCCTGGCTGGTCCTTTCTGGGCAGCTGGTATTGCCCAGCACAGGGCCTGGCCCAGAGGCCTTGGGAGTGCTTGTGGTGAGTAAAGAAAATGGAAGGTGACAAGGGAGATAGTGACGGGGAGGGGTCCATGAAGGGAAGACGGCACCGGCTGCAGGCACAGAAAGGGATGGGAAAGGCAGCCTGACACACCTGAGGGAGGTGAGGCCTCGTCTATGTCCCCTGCCCCACAGCCTCCCATACGGCCCCACCTCAAAACCGTAGATGTCCAGGATGGCGATGGACAGTGTATCCTGCCGCGGGGACACCAGCGCGTTGACCCTGGCAATGAGCCAGCTGAACAGCAGCGCATACAAGACCTTGGCGATGGCGTCCCTAAAGCAGAGGTGGCGCTATTGTGGGCAGGATACTGTGGTGGGGTGCTGGGCCCTGGGGCTCAGGCAGGGTGGGGTGCAGCCTCACCTGGCATCCACAGCGCTCTCCACAGTTAGGGGTGTGAAGATCTTCTCTCGCATTGTCTCCTGGGGAGGGGTACAGCCCTTGAGTGACAGCAGGCTGGCCACTGCCTCCAGAAAGCCCCCAGGGGACTAGGGGAGTGGAGCATGAGGAAGGAAGGCTGGAGGGATGTGACTGGGCTCAGGCACACAGAGGCTAGGCAGGACCACCCCCACCCCTACCCGACTCTGCCTGGCAATGCTGGTCATGGTGGGGACTGCAGGTCTATGGGGGAGACAGAGGCATCAGCAGACACAATGAGATCAACCCTGGGCAGGGGGAATGATCCTAGGGCTGTGAAAGACCAGAGGAGGCACTGACCTGGCCAAAGATCAGAGAAGGCTTCTTAGAGGAGAAAATGGCTGTATAGGCTTTTGAAGGATGAGTAGGTGAGAAAAGAGGAAGAACATTCCAGGTAGAGGAAACAGCCTGTGCAAGTCTGAGGTTGGAATCTGAAATGTCTTTGGGGTCTGAAATTACTCCCTTCCATGCCTGACCCCGGGACAGAGAGCAGGGGAGAGGGAGAGGCTGCCCACACGGGATGGGCACAAGGCAGCTCTGACCAGGCCCTGGTAGGAAGCTTTGTTCGAAGGCCAGATGCCCACAGACTCACGGTCACTTTGAAGGTGATGGCCTTCTGCAGGCCCTCAGGGGAGATCTGTAGCAGCTCAGCCACAGCCTGGATTTCCCGGGCACTCACCACTGAGGCCACCTCCTGTGCATCCGTCTATGCAAAATACCAACAAGAATGTGTTTTGAACTAGATAAGCTGAATTTAAAGTTCATATAAGAAACAGGGCCGGGCACTGTGGCTCACACCTGTAATCCCAGCACTTTGGGAGGCCGAGGTGGGCAGATCACCTGAGGTCAGGAGTTCGAGACCAGCCTGGCCAACATGGTAAAACCCTATCTGTACTAAAAATACAAAAGTTAGTGGGGTAGTAGTGGCACGTGCCTGTAATCCCAGCTACTCGGGAGACTGAGGCAGGAGAATTGCTTGAGCCTGGGAGGCAGAGGTTGTGGTGAGTGGAGATCGTGCCACTGCACTCCAGTTTAGGTGACAGAGTGAGACCCCCCCACACCCAAAAAAAAAAAAAAAAATAAAAACCCACCAAAAGCCATCGTAAACGAAGTTAAAACGAACAACAAAGTGGAAGATATATGTCCAATTTATATCAGAGACAAAGGGCTGATTTCCTTAATTTCTACCAGGAGGAGAAAGATGAACAAGCTCAAAGGAAAAAACCAACAGGACAAGTGATGTGTGCATAGCGTAATCTGAAAGGGAAACAGAGAAGGCCTCGGAAAAGATGGCCAAGTCCAGAGGGTGTGGGCCCAAGGCAGGCTGTGGCACCCCTCACCTCATACTTCTCAAAGTAGACGTTGCCCAGGTGCAGGATGGAGGCCAGGATGTGGAAGATGCTGTCCTGGTCCTCACTGCTGAAGCCCAGCACCTCCATGGCAGCCAGGAGCCAGCGAAAGTCATCTGCATCGCTCTTTCCTGTGATCTCACAGTTCCCACCCTGGGTGAGGACAGAGGCTGAGGGTCAGGGAGCTTGGGTGGGGCTGCAGAGCCCTCCAGGTCCCGCTCTGCCCTAACCAGCAGTGTGGCCTGAGCTGGTCACTCAAGCTCTCATTCCACTCTCATGGGCACAGAGGTTCTGAACAGGGCTGTGGATGGGATTCATGGATTCTAAGTGCAATGTGTGGCAGGGGTTGTCACTTGCTGACCTTTGCAGCTGCCCAGTGATAATAATGAAAAGAGTAGTCAGTGTTTACTGAGCATGTCCTGTACGCCAGTCGCTGTGCTAAGCTCTTTACCTGATTTCCTCATCTAAGCCTCACTATATCCCTGCAAAGTGGTACTATGTTGGCCCCATTTCACAGATGAGGAAACTGAGGCACAGTGAGAGGAAGTGTAGTCACTCTAGGCTGGTGGGTTCTGATCCAGGTTCCAGATAAATGAAGTCAGGTAGGCCTTTCCTGCTTCTGCTTTGGACCCAGAAGATTCCTGGTCCCCCTTACTGTGACGAGATGCCTTAAATCCAATCTCACCCTCCCCAAATCTCCATCACCTTCACATTCCATCACTCACAACTAGGCTCCCTCGGCCCACCCAGGGGTGTCGGGGTGGGAGGACCAGGGTTGGGGGTCTTCAGATGCCTGCTGGCACTCACCTGGTTCAGATAGTAGTAGGTCTCGGCCTCCTGCAGGCTGAAGGCCTGCCGGAGCTGGGCAGGCAACCCGGCCAGCAACTCGTAGAAGATGTAGTAATTCCTCTCGTTTTTGGCCTGTGGAGTGGGTAGTGGGCACAGAGAAGGGAGCCACCTACCTAGGTGACCCCCAGGCACACACACAGGTCCAAGCCCATGAATGCACATCACACAAGGAACTGCAGATGAGAACACGTGCCTCTGTGATGAGTGAGGCTCCCAGCCTGGCACCAGCTGGGGTAAAGGCAGAAGCAGAGGTGCCCTGGTATGATTGAAGGCTGAGAGGGTTCTGGTTTTTGGGATTTTATTTGGTTAGGAGAAAGAAGAGAAAAGGGGGCTGTCTTCTCTTATGTGCACCGGCCACACACACACCTACGTACATGTGTGTCCATAGCCCACATGTGCACACACAGAGCTTCTTGATGGCTGAGCATTTCCTGTGCACCAGGCCCTTGGGACATGGGGGACAAGGCAGAGAGAAGCCCCTGATCTCATGGAGTCCACCTGCTAGCTAGGGAGACAGATACTCAGCAAATCACTGGTTAAAACATAAAATATATTAGATGGGGGAAACTACATTGGAGAAAAATAAGGCAGTGGACACGGTGGGGGTTTAGATGGGCTGGAGAGGGGCTGCGCTTTTAAATGGGGAGCTTCCTGAATGAGTGAAATTGTAGGGGAGGCTTGGAGGAGGTGAGGGGTTTGGCCAAACAGGCGCCTGACGGATAAGTGCTCCTGAGAGAAGGAACAGAAGGTGCAAAGGCCCTGGCAGGAGCGTGCCTGTGTGCTGTGGGGCAGGGAAGAGCCACAGTGGCCAGAGGAGGGTTGGAGAGGCAAGGTCGCGGGCTCACATGTGCACGTGTATTCAGTCATTCACTTGACATCTACCCAGCCCCATCAGGGGCCAGGCTCTGAGTATCCGTACCTCCCACCCCAACCCTGCCCAACACACAGGCCTGGGAGGGGCTGGCCCACCTGAAACACAATCCTGGATTTCTCAAGCAGATACTGGGAGGTTATGGCACCAGAGATCACGCTCCTGGGGTGGTGAGCACAGTCAGCTCTCAGCAGGGGAAGGAGGGCTGGTGTTGGTTTCCAGGGGCTGTGGTCGGACGTAGAAGGCACTGCAAGGCCTTTGGGAGGCCCTCCATTGTCCCCACTCCCCCTTCCAGAAAGATCTCCACGAACTTCCCAAAGCGGCTTGAGTTGTTGTTCCTGACGGTTTTGGCATTACCGGAGGACTCCAAGAGGGGTGTTGCCTCCAGGATCTGGAGTCCAGAAGGAGATGTGGGGATTGAGGGGCTAAGCTCTGTTCTGGGGGCTTGGGCGGGAGGCACAGCTGGGGACACCCAGACACGAGACTCCCCAAGGACCTTCCTTTATGAGGGGTGACCAGACGTGGGCTCTCTAGAGAATCCTGAGGTCTCTTCAGTGTCCCCAAGGGGCCCCCACCCCATGCTGCCCAACTCCCACACAGCAAGCCTGGTGCTTCCCCTCTCCCAGACTTTCAGCCTCCATGGCCCCCACAGCAGCCCCTGACCACAAGCCCCAGCCCCGCCCAGGACAGGCCTTTGGATATCCCTTCCCGCCTGTCCCTCCACCCACACAGGAGCAGGCACATCCACATGCATTTTCCCGGACACACACACACTCACACACACTCTCTCTGAGTACCTGCATCTTCAAGAGCACCCAGGAGGGAGGAGAAAGAGAGAGACAAGGACAGAATGCATCACTAGCAGGACCGACCACCTCTCTCCAGGAGACCAGATGCTTCAGCCAGGGAGGGGCTGGCAAAAACCTGTGAGGCTCAGAGATCCCAGGAGTCCAGGCTTGGGGACTGCCATGGGGTCTCCAAGGTATGAAAATACACTGGTTCTGGCTTCCAAAAGGCTCTGGGGATGTCCTCTTCTTCCCCTCCCATGACCACCACCAGCAGGATCCCTGAACCTCCTTCCTGACCTTCCTCACTGTTCCCTGACACCCAGACCCACTCCTGCCTCTGGGCATTTACATCTCCTGTTCCCTCTGCTTGGAAGCCACAGCTCCCATGCACCTGCATGGCCCCCCGCCTCACCTCTCACAGGAAAACCACAGAATTCTCTCCTTGGCAGCCCTCAGCCCCGTTGGCAAACTATTTTCTTGGGTATTGTCTGTCTCTCCACTAGAATGTCATATTCCACAGGCACGGATCTACTGTTCGCACATCTCTGAGCTCCCAGCATCTACACAGATCTGGTGCTTAGTAGGCCCTTAAAAAATATCTGCTAAAGGGATGGAGAAAGGAATAGCATCCCATGGGCAGAGCTGCCCAGGGGTGACCATGGCTGATCACAAGCTCCCTCCTGTTTAAGCACCTAACTGTATGTGAGACACATTGTCCTGATGATGCCATTGTTAACAATCCCATGAGGTAGGTATTAACATCACCCCTGTTTTGCAGATTAGGAAACTGAAGCTTAGAGAGGTGGAATGACATGCCCAGGGACTCCAGCGTCTGCTCAGTGATGAGCATGGGCCTAGTGTGTACATGGCTCTTTCTTCAGCTGAGGCACTGCCTCAGGATAATCTTTTAGGGAGGAAGCAAAGGAGGTCCATTCACCACAGAAACGATACCTGTAATTTTGGGGATGGCGCCAGTTCCCTCTATCTGTTCACAGGCACCGTCCCATTTAGTCCAAGAAATACTGCACCCATTGTATAAAGGGGCACACTGAGGTCCAGAGAGGGATGGGGGCTGGCTTTGAGGGCTCAGTGGGTCAAGGTCCGCCTAGGCTTTACTGTGTAATGTCCCTTAGTCTGGGAAGTCCTGGAGGACAGGTTGGCTGCCTCTCTGTTCCTGATGCCCAGCATACAGCAGGGCATAACGCCAGCAGATACAGTGGGTGAACATCAGAGGGGTGGAACCTGTGGCCCAGGCCTCAGCCAGTCAGGGCAGAGCATTCCCCACCTTCTCCTGAGCTCCAGGCTGGTGGTACATCCATCACCTCCCTGCCGTCTCTGTGCAGATGCCTAGCAGGCACCTCTTCTCAACAAACCTGCTCCTCCTCTCCACTGCCCAGCCTTCCTCTGTGCTGCCTGTGGCTCAGGCTGAATGTCTGGGGTTGCCTCTGACAGTTCTCTCTCACACCCCAGTCTGTCTTTTGTAGGTTGCTGGCTGGCTTTGACCTGCTTGCACCCGCACCTGGACCCAACCTGCTTGCACCCCAGGGCCTTTGCAGGTGCTCCTCCCTCTGCGTCTTCATTGTTCCCGTGGACATTCCCAGAGCCCACTCCCTTGCCTTTTCAGTACAGCCTACCCTGACCACTGCACTTATGACTATGACTCCCAGCACTCCCCACCCTCTCTCCACTTTTTTCCTTCACAGCTCACCACCTACCCTTTCACGTACACATAATTTACTTACATAAGTGTACATGTATTTGTCGTCCTGCTTCCATCACTAGAATGAAGTTCCCACGAGGGTGTGAACATTTGCCTGAGTTACTGCTGCCCCTCCCAGATGCCTAGCCTGGGCTTGGCACACAGTAGGTCCTCAGTAAATCTTTACTGAGGGAATGGATGGGGTTCTACCAGTCTCAAGCTCAGAGGGCTTAGCACCATCCTTTTCAGCAAAGCTCCAATCCCGCAGACTCTGGCCTGGCATCTACTGCCTCCCCCACCCCACCCCTAACCCACCTGCCTCTTCACTCCTGGGGGCTGCATAGCTTCTGAGTGTGAGAATATGGCGGCCCGAGAGCCATGACCAGGAAGGTGAGGCCAGGTGAGAGAGATGGGATGACTCCCCTTCCTTGTGTGATCTTCCCTCTGAAGTGGCCCCAGAGGGCTGAAACCAGGAGCTGCCACGGAAACACAGGCAGGCAGAAACTCTCACCCCTCAGGCACACCCCTGGGATGGGTGGCAGAAAGAGCAGTCCTGGGCAAGGCTCCCTTCTGGAACTCAGCCTCCCCATCTTCCTACTGGTCCAAGGAGCCTTGCCTCTTGGGGAGCACATGAGGTGTGCTTATCAAAGGGTGCTCAGCCTATGGTCCTGGGGAGACAGCTGGACTCACCTGCTGCATGACATCCCGTTTCTGGTTCATGGCGGCCAGGTAGCGCAGAATCAGCTTGGTGGCCTCAGTTTTGCCAGAGCCGCTCTCTCCACTGACCGAGCAAAGGGGCAGAGTGAGTGCTAACCTTTCACTACTTCTTCTGGGACACCCCAACCCCCACCATGAAGCAAGAGGATGTGTGTGGCACCCAGAGGTGCCAGGCAATCTTCCAAGGTCGCACAGCAGTTCTGGCCAGATTCAGGCCTGTTACCTGAAGTATCCCGTTTATCCCCCACGTAAAGACAGCCCGCTCACCTGATGATTATGCACTGGTTCTGTTTGGCATCGAGCATTTTGGCGAAGGCGAGATTTGCAATCGCAAAGAGGTGCCTGGGAGACAGGTTATTAGAGCCAGCCCCTGCCTCTAAGCTCCCAAACCTCCCAGGGGTTGGGCGGGGAGCATCCGTATCCAGCCAAATAGCCAATCCTGCCCACCCCTCACCCTGCTGGGGGACTGCTCCCACCCCCATCCTGGTCTGAACCACAGTGGCTTCCAACCCACGGCTGTGGCCCCGCCTGGGGAGAGACTGTCAGGTTGAGTAGGTGGGTTGCCTTTCCCCATTACCTCTGACTCATGGCTGAGATGCTGCCAAGATCCAGGCTCCCAGAGCAGGGGAAAGAGGGGCCCAAGAGACCCCAGGGCAGGTCCCCCTACAGACACTCACAGGGGATTCTCTCCCAGGGCCCGTCCATTGTACTGCTGCACCTGCTCCAGCCCGTAGATTCCAAACATTTGGTATGGGTTCACTGACACCAGGATGCTCCCGATGTATGTCTGCTGGGCAGATGGTGGCCTCAGCGCCATGGCTCTTCGCAGCCCTCTGTGTCCCTCCCTCCCCTACGCTCGGAGCCTGGCTCCCTGTTTCCATCCGGACAGATATCTGGCTACCTGGACTTGGGATTGCCATCTAGAGCCTTCTACCAGCTTGCTGGGCTATACACTCTAACAGTGGAATCTCAGGCACTGCACCAGGCTGAGCTGGGAGGCATCTGGGGTGAGCAAAACCCCACAGCCATGATCTTTGGTGGGCTCCTGCCTACTTCATTTGTTCACAGTTGGGTCCAGGCTCCAGGAACTTTTGCTTCCTGTTGAGGGCAAAACTCCACTACCTGGAGTGGCCAGAGCCCTTCAGAGTGTCCCTGTCTTCCACACTGGCTGTGGGCCTCTGTTCTGTCATTCTCAGGTCAGAGGCTCCCTTTCATCCCTCTGGCTGTCCCCACTCTGGGGTCCAGGTCTATGGATTCTAGGACTCTGGAAGTTCTATCTGTCAGGTCCCAGGTGGTGGAGGTGTCACATATTTCTGGATTCCCTGTCTCTAGCTTTCTGCCTCTGGCATCCACCATTCTAAGACTGTGTTTTAAGACTTCAGATTTTAGTTCCAGGCTCTGACATTCTATGCTGAATTGACAAAACTCAAGAGTTCAAACCAGAGGCCCCAGGGGCTAGGGCCCAAAGAGAAATCTACATCCCACCCTGCCCAGGAGGCAGCTGCCTTCCTGACCCAGACCCAGGGCAGGGCCAGCCCCAGGCCTTACGTAGATGAGGTTCTGTTCAAATCTAATCTTGAGGTTGGACAGCACAGTGGTTTCCTGGAGATCTCTGGAAGGGCACAGAGAGAAACTGTCAGCGCCCCCGGGGCTGGCTCTGGCATGGGTCTCCCTCCCCCACTGAGTGCAGTGCCGTGATCAGATAGGCCTGAGTTCAAGTCCTGTTTCTGACACCAACCAGCCAGGAGACCTTGGGCAAATTACTTCACCTCTCTGTGTCTGTTTCTTCATCTGTCCAATGGGTGTGATAATCATTTCTTCATCTGTCCAATGGGTATCATAATTAAGGGGTATGATGCTCCACTGGGGGGTTGGGGGACACACCGTGATTGGATAATGATGCTGACCTACGCACCCTCATGTTTTGAGCACCTCCAATGTGCCAGTATCCTCACAGCAGCCACCCCACTCCCACCTTGTGGATGAGAAACTGAGGTGCAGAGAAGCAAAGCAATTTCTCCAAGGTCCACCAGCTGGTGAGTGGTGGGGCTGGGATTTGAACCAAAGTCCATCTAACTCACAAAGCACACCACGTTTAGTCTTTGTGACACTTCATGACTGAGGCTCTGAAAATGTCCTGGGAGGTGAGAGGCAGGTGTAGGAGGAGCTGCTCTGGCTGGGAGGGTGGGGACCCCATGGTGACCTCTTGCTGACCCTGCCGGCCCTGCCCACTCACTCCAGCTGCGTCATGTCCTCCACACCATCCTCCCTGTGCTGCTCGCGGAACCGCATGGATGGCAGGTTGCGGATGGAGTGCATCTGTGTGAGAGAGAGGCTGTGTCTGTAGGTTGCAGGGCAGCCCCCACCCCAACTGGGCCCTGGCTCAGTCATACCTGGGGCCCGCTACCATTGTTTGGGAGGGAACCCCAAGGTCAGGTGAGTCCTGCAGGTGTGTCCTTGCTACAGAATGCTGTGGCCCCTGGAACCTGCATGTGACCCTCATACATGAGACACATGCATGCCCTCAGTGCCCAAGCAGGAGCTCCCATGAGCTCCCAAGCGTCCTGCCCTGGAGGGTGAGCAAAGGTATGTGCAGGTACATGGGTACACCTGCCAGCTCCCTCCCAACCGCAGTTCTCCCAGCACCAGCAGACCCCACGTGTTGGCTTGTGTGACAATTCGATGGATGCTTGTCTCCTGGTGCATGGGACTCCAGCAGGGCAGAGATGGAGACTGTCTCAGCACCACACCCCCATGCTCATTCCGGGGAAAATGTGTGGACACCTGCACACGGACCCACACCCAATGTCATTTCTATCTCATACAACTCCCAGACACACAGGTGTTCTTGTAGGCCTGTGGGCATGCATGCAGGCCTGTGGGGCCCGTCGGGGGGCACACGGTGTGCAGGCACATGCTCTACCTGTCCACTTGGCACATACATCTGAGTGGAGAGCTGGGTTCCCCCCCTACCCTGGAGGTCTGGAGAATGGAAGTCCTGATGCCACCTTTGGGCTGCAGGGTCTCCTCTGTGAGCACATGTCTGTCCACACTGGCAGAGGGTGGGCAAACAACCCTGACCCCCCAGGATGCCACATCTGCTCAGCTCTCATACACTTGCTTTCGTCATTTGGCTGTGGTACACACTCACACACACACTCGGGCACGCAGGCGTGCACAGGATCCACATGACTGCAAGCACACACGTGTGCACCCTCAGCCTTTCCAATCCCAGCTGCCCCCTGGGCAGGTGAGGAAAGAGGACACCAGGAGGGAGCCCTGCATGCCTATCGCTGGGCTGCAAAGTAGGGCACAGCGAGTATCAATCACCCTTTCGGCCCTGGCCTCCAGCCCACCCATCTGCCCACATGCTCGCCAGCTGCCGCAGACCCTGAATAATTCAGCCACTCACCTATTCCAGGGTGAGGAGGGCCCAGGCATCCTTGCCCCTCACCCCTAGGCGCCCTGCGCCCCGCTCCCACAATGCTGCAGCCCACACAGCGCGGGGTACCTGCCGCCGGGGCCAGGCTCCCCCGCAGCAGCCAGCTGCCCCAGTTACCATTGTTGAGCCCTGCTGGCTGCCCCTTCCACCAGGCACCGTCTGCAGAGGCTGAGAAGCACCCGCTGCCCCTGCTTGCCCCGCCCACCCTCCTGCATCCCAGGAGAGGCTCCGGTGACCATGCACCTCCACCAAGGGCCACCCAGCATCAGGCTCGAGTTCCACCTTGAGTGTGGCAGCCAGGCGTGGGCACCCCTCAGAAGGGGCGGCCTGCCCTGCACCTGACTTGGGGTTCCAGAAGGACTCCTGGCTCAGTTTTCTCTCTGGCAATGAGGAGACTGGAAGGTTGGACCCTGAGCCCCTCACCCTGACCTGTTCCAGAATCTTGCAGCCCAGGGGACTTTAAAGGGCAGCAAAAACCCTGAGGAAAGAGGGGCCTCTAATTTGGGGGAAGGACAGTAGGTGGCAGGAGGAACAGCACAGACCTGGGTGTGCAGTGGGACAGGATGGATAGGCACGTCCTGCAGTTTCACATCTGGCTTGGCCAAAATCTCTGAGGGGAAGTTAGGGGCCAGACTTGTCATCCAGATTGGATCAGGGCAGGGCTGCCCAGGGCCTACAGATGAACAAAGATCCTTCCCCAGAGTGACTTGGAAGCAGTTTCCCACGTGTCTGTCCTGTGCCTGCCTGTGCTGAGCATCCCCTTGTTCAATCCTCCAGAGGTTTGGGAGGCCCAGGCTGTTCTCCCCAACTTCTAGACCCAGAGACTGAGGCCTCTGCAGGCAGCAGCTCTCCAAGGTTGCTGCACAGGGCTCCTCAGGCTGTTTCTCTTTCCCTGTTTCCTAGGCCAGAACCCACAAACCCTCCCTGTAATCTGTGCCCCTATACCTTGTTCTGCCAGCTTGGGGGGCCGACCTCCTCCCAGGACCTGCTAAGGGACAGGCAGGTGGCTCCAGGGCCCAGGTGGCAGGACTGGGGATGGGTGGGTACTCGTGGCTAGGGTCCTTGGGCCTCTGCCCGCAGCCAGAAGCAGGACAAGCAAAGACTCCAGGCTCTCGGCTTGGGGTCCTGGGTTGGCTGGACTTGAGGCTTCAGGGTTGCAGGCCCAACTCGCTGGAAAGAGCTCAGCTTCTGCACGCGAGGCATGACCACAGCAAAACGCCCAGGGCCTGCCTGGCGCTGCTCGCCCCCCTTGGGCAGGGGCTCTGGGGCCCTGGTGGGCACCAAGGGACCTGGGGCTTGGGGCAGTGTCCCCCAGCGGTGCCATGATGGCCGTATGGCCCTGGTCTGGTCACACTCAGCCAGTGGGTATGAGAGGCTGGGCCTTAGTGTCCTTTGCTTTGGGAGGACTTCCTTGGGAGGTCTGACATCCTTGGGAGGTGTTGGGGTTGGAGGCTTGGTCTCTGCTGGCAGCTGGGGGTCCCCCAGGGTGGTCTCTTCAGGTTTCTCAGGGCTTGGGCCAGCCGATTTGGTGAGCTGTCCAGGCCCTGGGTCATAATGTCTGCCCAGGAAGACCCTGGTCATATCAGCAGCTGAGTCCTTGGGCTGGAGAGTGGGGGGTGGCACAGGGCCCAGGTGCTGGAGAAAGGGGTTTTCCAGCACAGCGGGTGGTCTGGAAAAGCCTCTGCGGCTGCCTGCACCTCCCGGCCAGGGGGATGGTGGGCGTTGGGTGGTAGGCATGTCCACGTCCCAGCTGGGGGCCAGCGGGGGGACGGTCCAGGGCGTCTCTGAGTCCTCGGGGTCTCCCGGGCTCTCCCGGTGCTCCAGGGGCGCCCGCCAGGCCCAGGCCCCGGGCGGTTGGTGGAAGGGCGGGCGCACTCGCGGCTTCACAGCTCGAGTGGGCGGCTCGCTGAGACGCCGCCATGTGTGCGGGAGGCGCGAGGGCAGGTTGAGGGAGCGGCGCCGCTGGCTGTGGCCTAGCACCAGGGGCGGTGAGGGCGGCCTGGGCGAGCCGGGCGGGCCCAGGCGCCCGGAGGCTCAGCGTGGGGCTGGGGGCTCCCGCAGCGAGTGGGGCCGGCGGGCGGGGGGCGGGAAGGGCGGCTGGTAGGGACCCGCGCGCATGGACAGCTGAGGCGACGACGGAGGCGCCAAGGGCGAGCGGTAGCCGGGGCCCGGCAGGCTCCTCAGCGAGGGCTGGGGCGAGGCTAGCGGGGACCAGGCCCGCCTCCGCGACGCCCGTGTGGACGGGAAGCCGAAGGCCGCCCCTCGCCGGTGGGAGCCCCGGAACGAGGGTCGGGCCCCGGGAAGGCCAGTAGGTCGGAGGGCACCTCCGGGCTCACGGCAGGGGGCTCCAGGAACGCCCACCAGCTGGCCTGCGGAGCCGGGGGCACAAGTGCTGGGGCGGCCCAGGGCGGCGGGTGGCGGCGGAGGGAGCCGTAGGGCGAGGCCGGCCGGGGCAGGCCCGAGAGCGCTGGGGAGAGAGGCGGCGCGGGCGGGGGCCCGGGACTGGGGGGCCGCGGGGGCGCGCGCGGGGTGAGGAGCGCGCTCCAGTGGGAGAGGGTCCTGGACGAGGGCGCGGGCGGGCGGCGCGCGTCGTTGCTGCTGCGAGCGCGCGGCTGGGCTCTCCTCAGCACGATAGGTGTGCTGGGCCGCTCCGGGTCCATGCCAGCCAGCTTGTAGCCGAAGCGCTTGTAGGCCGCCTCCCTGACCGCGGGGCCGCCCGCCCGAGCCTTCTGGCTGCCCCTGAGCCGCGGGATGGGCTTCTTCTCCGACAGCGTCTTCTTGAGGAACCGCGCCAGCGAGGTGGCGGGCCGAGGCGCCGAGCGGCCAAACTCGGGGCCGAAGCCCAGGCCTCTGTGGGCGCCGAACGCCGACAGCGCGCGCTGGAGGTTGCGCTGGCGCGGCGTGAGGAAGCCCCAGAAAGGGTGGCCATAGGGCACGGCGGGCACTGCAGGCAGCTCTTCCTCATCCTCCTCTTCGTCCGCATCTCCCAAGGGCAGCGGAATGTCCAGAGAGGGTGGCAGGGGCACCTCCAGCTTCTCCTTCCCAAACAGCTTCACCTGGGGCCGCGGGAAGAGGCGGAACTTGCGGATGAGGGACAGCTTGGACCTGGCAGGCTTGTCCATGCCTTGCTGCTCGAAGAAGGCGGCGCTGGGCAGGCGGAAGGAGGTGCCCTGACGCTCCCCGCCCGCGTCCTCAGGCTCTTCCAGCTCGGCGATGTCATCCATGGGGTGGGCATACGGATTGTGGGGCGACGGGATGGGCGGTGGTACCCAGGGGTACACAAGGGCCGAGGCCGACTCCTCCGGGTAAAAATAGGGCACCTCAGGGGGGTAGATGGCCTCGTCCCCACCGCCGTAGACACCTTCGGCATAGGGGACGGTGTAGGGGACCCCGTAGGGATCAAAGTAGGGTACGTCGTAGCGAGTGTGGTACGGGAGGTCATAGGGCAGGTATGGCGCGTCGTAGGGCGCGTAGGGATCCAGGTAGTAGCCGTGTGGGTGCGCCTTGCCCTCGTACTCATCGTGGTAGCTGTAAGGGGACGAGTACCCCGACGGGGGCGCATACGGGGGTTCGTAATCGTCGTAGCCGTAGCCGTAACCATAGGTGTACCCCGGATCAAAGGGGCCACCGTAATAGTCCGGGTGGTAGTAGTCGTAGGGGTCCTCGGGCGGGTACCCATAGTAGTGGTCACCGTGGGGCGGCCAGGCCGGGCTGTAGGGGCCAAGGCCCGCCACGTAGGGCTCCTGCTCCTCGTAGCGGTGGAGCGACTGCCGGTCGTAGTAGTCGTCGCCGTCGCGGTGGTAGTCATAATACTCGCCCAGATCCTGGAAGCCCTCGAGCCCATACAGCGACTTGCGGGAGCCCGAGTGATGGAACGGGGCCTCGTCCTCGAAGGGCAGGAAGCCCAGGGGCTCGCCCGACGCGTAGATGCTGCGGCTGCGGGGGAACCTCCGGAGCCGGCCCCCGGGCCGCAGGATCTCGGCACCCGACGGGAAGGGCAGCTTGCGGGAGCCCACGCGGGAGCCCGAGCGCTGCAGCCAGGCATCCGCCGTGGCCCGCTCGCTGCCCGACTCCTCGGCCTTCTTGAGGAGGAACTTCTTGGTGAGCCAGTTGATGGCGGTGGACGCCTTGCTGACTGACCGGGCGCGTGGCCGCAGGCGGCCGTAGCCACGGCGGCCAGGGAAGCGGATCACCATGAAGGACGGCTTCTTGCCCTTCATTGCCCGCTTCTTCTTGCCCATGCGCATCTGCGTCATGAGCTTCGACGTGGACTTGAGCACGGTGCGGGCCTTCTTCTTGCGCTTGGTCTTCTGGGGGCCGGTGTGGAGGCCCCAGAAAAAGGCCGAGGCGCTGCGGAACTGGCCCTTCTTGGAGATCTTGGGTGTGCGGTCGCGGAAGCCCATGAACAGCCGCGACGTCCCCTTCAGGCTCCGTTTGGGCTTCTCCGGCTCTGGCGCCTTCTTTCCCTTTTTCCCTTTCTTTGCTTTCTTCTCCTCATCTTCCTCCTTCGCCATGGTGGCTGCCTGCTCCCTGCCGGGCCTGGGGCCGGTGTCACGGGCGCAGGGACTTGGAGATACGGGGACCTGCTCAGTCTCCTGCCTGCGGCTGGACACGCGGCCTCCTCAGGCTGGAAGCAGACCGGACTGGCCCCGGGTGGTGTGGGGAGGGCCGGGCCAGGATTCCGGGAGGGCGGATCCATAATTCATCTCCTCTAGAGACGCCTTGGGTTTCCCCCTAGAGCAGTGGCGAAAAGTGTGTTTACCGGGATGGGGAAGCCTGCCTGTGAGACTTGTGAGGGACATTCTGGCCTTGGAAGACTGCCTGTGAGGCCTGGGAGGGACATTCTGGCCTTGGAGTCGTCATGGGAGCGTCAGTGCTGGTTCTGGTCAGGCCCTCCCTGGACCACAGCTGGCTCAACCCCCAGAAGGGAGCCTTTGGGTCACTTCGGCTTCACAGAGGAAGACATTGAGCCACAGAGATGGGATGCCACCTGTCCTAAATCACCAGCACACCTGCACTGGGCCACAAGTGGGGCATAGAGTGGGATGGTCAAAGCCCACCAAGTCAACTTGGAGAACCTTGGACCCTCTAGGTCCTGGGCAAGGGAGGAGGGGAATGGGCAGAGCAGGTGCTGGGCTTTGGTAAGTGTAAGGGGAGCTGCCTGGCTCTTGAGTACTGAATAATACATGAGCAGGGGAGCCGGGCTGTGGGCTCAGAAGGCACAGCAAGGAGGGGTGTTTTAGTGGAACTCCACTTCTGTGTGTGTGCGGGGGGCCGGGGGGGAGTGTTGGGGTGTTTCAGTGGAACTCCACTTTTGTTTGTGAGGAGGGGGTGTAGAGGGGCAGAAATGGAGGGTGAGTCAAGCCTGGCTCTGACTCTAGGCTCTGTAACTGGCTGTGTGGTCTCAGGAAAGCCCTTTGTCCTTTTTTGGTGCTCAGTTCCCTCTGAAGAATGGGAGTGATAAGTTATACCCCATCTCCTTCAGCAAAAGGAAGCAAGACATGATGGAGCTACCGGGTAACTGGAGATGCCTCCTGCTGGCGCCTGCCTGGGGTCCCTACTTACCCCTGTCCTCTCCCCTTGCTTTCTGCCCTGGCTGAGTAGGCTGTGGCCATGTGGTTTCTGCCTTCTCTGGGCAGAGCTGATTGCTTCATATGGCCTGATCTAAGGCTGCATGTCTGAAGTCTGGTTGGTGGCCAGTCTAATTCACTTTTGAGAACCTGCACTAAAAGAGGTAGGGGGTGGGAGAAACGGCAGGCCATCAGGGGTGGGGAGTGGCAGCTCTGAGACCTGAAGTCTCAGAACCATCTCCTCCTCTTCCTCCTCCTTGTTCTCAAGATGGACCTCCATTGACATCAGGCTCACTCCTCACTGAATTCCAGTTCAGTCTTTTGGTCCCAGAGCTAATTGGTTGTTTAAGGTTTAGCATAAGAGACCCCAGAGCAGCAAGGTTCTGGCCCTGGTTCTGCCACTTGCCAGCTCCATGCCCTCAGATCAGTGGCTTCAGAGCCTGAGCGTGCTCAGCTGTGAAACGGACAGGGGAGGCCTTCCCAGACAAGTGGCAGGAGTGGATAGGGGACTGGGCAGCAGGTGGGATATCCTCCTTTCCCTCTGTGTCTTCCCCCTGCTCACTTTCTCTGGCTCTTTACTTTCCACTTCTTCCTGTTCCTCCTTCCCAAGACTCACCCAGAGACTGTTGGTGCCCAGCCACTCAGAGGAGTTGTGCCAGGGACTGGTGTTGCCTGCTGTAGGCAGTCTGACAGCGATGGGGAGCGGGGCTTTATGGAAACCAGAGAAATTGCATGGAGAGCTTTTGGGGCAAGTTAGGGGATGCATGTAGGAAGTCGGCCTCCTGCAGTGCAGGAGTTTGAGGGGCTGCCCACTCTCCCTTCTGTTTCTGGGCGGTGGCTCTTGCCCTCTTGAGGAAAAAGGAAGGGCAGGAGAGATGTTCTTTCTTTCCCCCTCCCCCTCCCCTCCCCTCCTCTCCCTCCCATCCCCTCCCCTCCCCTCCTTTCCCTTTGGCAGAGTCTCACTCTGTTGCCCAGGCTGGAAGGCAGTGGTGCAATCTCGGCTCACTGCAACCTCCACCTCTTGGGTTCAAGCAAGCCTTGTACCTCAGTCTCCCAAGTAGGTTAGCTGGGATTACCGGCCTGTGCCACCACCCCTGGCTAGTTTTTGTGTTTTTCGTAAAGACAGGTTATGTTAGCCTGCTGGTCGCGAACTCCTGACCTCAGGTGATTCACTGACCTTGGCCTCCCAACGTGCTGAGATTACAGGTGTGAGCCACTGCGCCCAGCCGAGACATTCTTTCTAAGCCCAGAGATATCAACACCTGCCCCAGCTCCTCTTGCAGTCAGTTTCCAGAGTGAGGCCCCAGCCAGGTATGTGGTGCAGTGGTCTCATGGGACTCTCACAGCAGGTCTGCGAGATATGAACTGTTAGCATCTCCATTCTCCAGATGAGGAAACTCAGACTCAGAAAGGAGAAGGGACTTACTTGAGGTCACCTGGCTTGGGAAGGTAGAACCCAGGCCTGGCCGGGTCTAGAACTACCTTCCTTACTAGGCTCTCCTGCCAGCTGAGCTCCTGGGTCGTCACTGGGCTTGGAGTGGCTTAGGACACTGGGCCGAGCCAGGGGCATAGTCCATCTGGCCCCAGATCCTGCTCCTGCCTAGAGAGGGAGGGCCCTGACCAAGCCACTGGACAAACCAGAGCCCAGCTGGGCCTCCAGCAGGCACCAAGGCCTCGCCACTGCTTGCCTACCTCCACCCCCACTTGGATTCCTCAGTCAGCCTGGCCCCTTTCCCTAAGGGTCCTGTAGCCAGCATTTACTCACTCACTATTATTCAAAAGCCTCTGTGGGAAGTGTGCTGCATACCAGGCACCGTCTAAGTGCTGGGGACACAGCTGTGAACAAAACAAAAACCTGCCCTCACGGAGTTACCATATGTGGGCTGAGGGAGAGCCAATCAACATGGACAATCAGTATCATAGATAATGGGGCACAAGTGCTGTGGAAGGGGCAGCAAGAAGTGGGGGTGTGACATTAAACAGGATGTCAGGGAAGGGCTAGTGGCCAAGGGGCCATGAAGAGAACCTGTGAGTAGTGCACAGTCCCAAGCAGGTGGAGGAGCAGCCAGGCCAGGTGGCTGGAGGGCAGTGAGGGTGCACTGGGTGGTGAGGTCAGAGTTCGGGGCACACGTGCAGGCCCTGTGGGCCACAATGAGGGATTAGCTTCAACTGCCAATGAGGCAGGAGCTGTGGGAGGCGGGTTTTGGCAGAGAAGGGATGAAATTAGACCTCTGTCTTTTTTTGTTTATTTGAGATGAAGTCATGCTGTGTCACCCAGGCTGGAGTACAGTGGTGCAGCCTTGGCTCACTGCAGCCTCTGCCTCCAAGGTTTTTTTCTGTTTCCTGAAGGGTTTTTGTTTTGTTTTGTTTTTTGAGACGGAGTCTCGCTCTGTCACCCAGGCTGGAGTGCGGTGGTGTGATCTCAGCTCACTGTAACCTCTGCTTCCCAGGTTCAAGAGATTCTCCTGTCTCAGTCTCCCGAGTAGCTGGGACTACAGGTGTACACTGCCATGCCCAGCTAATTTTTGTGTTTTCAGTAGAGACAGGGTTTCACCATGTTGGTCAGGCTGGTCTCAAACTCCTGACCTCAGGTGATCCACCTGCCTCAGCCTCACTGAGCCATTGCACCCGGCCTTTGACTCCCAGGTTTAAGCAATTCTCCTGCCTCAGCTTCCTGAGAAACTGGGATTACCAGCGCACACCACCACGCCCAGCTAATTTTGTATTTTTAGTAGAGACAAGGTTTCACCATGTTGGCCAGGCTGGTCTCGAACTCCTGACCTCAGGTGATTCGCCTGCCTTGACCTCCCAAAGTGCTGGGATTATCAGGCGTGAGCCACTGTGCCTAGCAGAAGACCTCAGTCTTGACAGGAGCCTCTACTGCTGTGGGAGGAGCAGCTGCAGGAGTGAGGGTGAAGGCAGGGAAGCCAGTGTGGAAGTTTCCATGGAAGTCCTCCTGCACTAGGTTGCCAGCAGTGAAGGTGTGGAGAAGTGGTAGGACGCTGGGGACATGTGGCAGGTAGGGCTGACAGGATTTGATGATGGGGGTGGGGGAGGGTGCAGAATGGCTCCCAGGTTTCCTTACTGAACAGCAGGGAGAATGGAGAGGCCGTCAGGTCATCGGCCAGGATGAGGAAGGCTGCAGGTAGAGCAAGGTGAGGAGGCAGGGCCCAGCAGTCAGCTTTAGGCACTGGGCACTGCCAAGGGGCTATCACAGGGCTGGTGATATCAGTCATCGGCATCTAGATGGCGTTGAAGCCACAGCTCTGGAGGATGCCACCAGGGAATGCGTGTAGAGGGAAGAGAGGCCACGGAATAAGCCACAGGGATGCAGTGTTTAGGAGCCAAGGAGGCAGTGAGTGAGCACGAAGCCAGCCAGAGGAGGAGGTGGAGGGCCAGAAGGGAATGGGGTCTGGGGGGCTGCACAGGAGGGTGGGGCTGCTGTGACAGATGGGCACATGGCTCAGGTTAGTCGAGAATGGGGAGCTGACGACTGAATTCAGCTCCTTAGAGCTTCAGGGTTGACTGTGACAAGGGTGGTCCCAGTATAGTGGTGGGGGCAAGGGAAGTGACGCCTGATGGAAGAGGGCTCAAGAAAGACAAGACCAGGGCCTGGCATGGTGGCTCATGCCTATAATCCCAGCACTTTGAGAGGCTGAGGTGGGTGGATCACATAAGGTCAAGAGTTCGAGACCAGCCTGACCAACATGGTGAAACACCAGCTCTACTAAAAATACAAAAATTAGCTGGGCATGGTGGTGCATGCCTGTAATCCTAGCTACTCAGGAGACTCAGGCAGGAGAATTGCTTGAACTCAGGAGGCAGAGGTTGCAGTGAGCCAAGATGGAGCCGTTGTACTCCAGCCTGGGCGACAGAGCGAAAAAAACTCCATCTCAAAAAAAAGAAAAAGAAAGACAGGACTGTGTTGGTCCCAAGGCAGGCCCACTTGTGAGCATACTAAAACCACAGCATTGTACACTTTGATGGGTTAATTATATAGAGTGCAGATTAAATACTGATTTTTTTTTAAAAGGAAAGAAGGAAGGGAGGGAAGGAAGGAAGCAAGTAATCCGCCCCTGGAAATCTCTCCTACATGTCCTTACGGGGAATGACACACAAAAGGAGCTGCTCGTTGCCACAGTACACCATGGTGCATTCCAGATGGAGCATGGCACAGCTATAACAAGGAATGTGGATGGTCTCTGTGTCCTGATAGGGAGCAATCTCCAGGACCTGCGAGTGCAGGAAGCAGGCTGCTGTCTACAGTGTTTACTGAGGCCTTTCTGTAGGAAGTGTGTGTGTGTGTGTGTGTGTGTGTGTGTGTGTGTGTGTGTGTGTGTGTTTAGGTGGTGAGAATATAAGTTTGTGTTCTTGTATTTGCTTTTTTTTTTTTTTTAAGACAGTCTCACTCTGCCAACCAGGCTAGAGAGCAGCGATACAATCTCAGCTCACTGCAACATCCACCTCCTGGGTTCAAGCAATTCTCCTGTCTCAGCTTCCTGAGTAGCTGGAATTACAGGCATGCACCACCATGCCTGGCTAATTTTTGTATTTTTAGTAGAGATGGGGTTCTGCCCTGTTGGCCACGCTGGTCTTGAACTCCTGGCCTCAAGTGATACGCCTACCTCATCCTTCCAAAGTGCTGGGATTACAGGTGTGTATCACCATGCTTAGCTTGTTTTTCTTTTTATTTCTATATTAGAAATACCGCAGCTGGGAGTAGTGGCTCATGCTGTAATTCTAGCACTTTGAGAGACTGAGGTGGGAGGAGCCCAGTAGTTTGAAACCAGCTTAGGCAATATAGTGAGACCCTGTCCCTAAAAAACAAACAAACTAAACAATTAGCAGGGAATGTTGGCAAGTGCCTGTAGGCCCAGATACTTAAGAGGCTGAAGTGGGAGAATCACTTGAGCTGGGATTTGAGGCTGCAGTGAGCCATGATCATGCCTCTGCACTCCGGCCTCTGACATAGAGCAAAACCCTGTGTCAAAACAAACAATAAAAGACATACAGCGCCGGGTGTAGAGGCTCAAGCCTGTAATCCTAGCACTTTGGGAGGCTGAGGTGGGCATATTGCCAGGGCTCAGGAGTTTGAGACCAGCCTGGGCAACACCGTGAAAACCCCATCTCTACTAAAATACAAAAAATTAGCCAGGCATGGCGGCGTGTGCCTGTAGTTCCAGCTACTCAGGAGGCTGAGCCAGAAGAATTGCTTGAACCCGGGAGGCGGAGGTTGTAGTGAGCTGAGATTGTGCCACTGCACTCCAGCTCAAGTGACAGAGTGAGACTCCGTCTCAAAAAAAAAAAAAAATACAGCAAAAGCTATACAAGAAATTAATGAGAATGGTTATCTCTCTGTAAATCTTTCTATATTTGTTTGATTTTTGATCCATATGAGTGCATTTCTGAGTCAAAAACCAAACAAAAATGTAACATTTAAAAGTATAAATGTGGGCTGGGTGTGGTGGCTCTCACCTGTAGTCCAAGCACTTTGGGAGGCCAAGGCAGGTGGATCACTTGAAGCTAGGAGCTCAAGACCAGCCTGGCCAACATGGCAAAACCCGTCTCTACTAAAAATACAAAAATCAGCTGGGTGTGGTGGTGCACACCTGTAATCCCAGCTACAGGCGTGCACAGTGTGGTGGCTGAGGCAGGAGAATCACTTGAACCCGGGAGGTGGAGGTTGCAGGGAGCCAAGATTACACCACTGCACTCCAGCCTGAGAGACAGAGTGAGACTCTGTCCCCACCCCCAAAAAACTGTAAATGTGAAAATGGAAAAAAAAGGAATTGGAGACAGTGAGTGGAAACACCACTCAGGAAGACAGGCTCTCAGGAAGAATGTCAGGGCCTGAGATGTCACAGTTCCAACGCTCCCCCCCACGCCCAGGTAACATTTGTTGAAAGTGAGGCAGAGAGAGGTCAGAAGACTTGCTGGGGAAAAGTGGGGCAGGGCTGGCCCTTCAGAACCAGGAGCACCTCCCAGAGCCATACTTTCTGTCTGCCCCAAGTAGGGAGCCTTGTCTGTCTGTCCAGAAGAAAGGCTGGGAGGCCACCATTGTCTAGGGGCTTGCCGAAGTCACGCCTCAAACCCGCAGGCAGGCGTCTTTCCCCCGCAAAACCCCATTGTCCAGATGAATACCTGCTACTCAGAGAGGCAAGCCCAGCTCTAGCCCAGGGGACAGGGAGGCCCGAAGCTCAGAGCTCTGGGTCAGGTCTCATTCCTCACCTGGATCTGACCCATAGCAAGTCATGCAGCCTCGGCATTGGAGCCTCCTCATCGGTGAGTGTAGATGCTTCCCCTACCAAGGCTGACCTGGGTATTACATGAAATAGTGGAGAGCCAGCCACAGTGGCTGGCCTGGGTAAGCAGCTGTTATGACTGCCAACATCGTTGCTACAGGCCGCTGCCTGTCTGCTCTGAGTGAGGTGGTCTGGGTGACTGCAGGCAGCAAGTCCTGCCCACCTGACCCCTCCTGGTCTCTGGGGCCCAGGCTTGACCTCAGGCTAGTAGTCAGCTGAGGCTGCCCCTTCTCTGGTAGGTTCGAGGTCTTGCTTCCCTCTCAGGGTCCCTATCCTCTGTGCAGGCACAGAGTGGGTGTCAGGGCGTGAGTCTCTCATTCATTCATTCTTTAAATATTAGCTGTGCATTAGTTGTGCATGTGTTATGTGCTAAGCACTGTGCAGGGCACTCAGGGTTGGCAGAGTGGAGTGAAACCCAACCTGATCTCTGCTCTCATGAAGCTCCCTGTGTTGTAGGGGACGCTGACTTTGTTTTTTTTTTTTTTTGAGACAGGATCTTGTTCCATCACTTAGGCTGGAGTGCAGTAACATAATCACAGCTCACTGCAGCCTTGAGCTGTGAGGCTCAAGCAATCCTCCCACCTGCCCAAGCAGCTGAGACTACAGGTGTGTGCCACCACACCTGGCTATTGTTTTGAGTTTTTGTAGAGACAGGGTCCCACTAAGTTGCCCAGGCTGGTATTGAACTCCTTGCCCCCAAGCACTAGTCCTGCCTCAGCCTACCAGTGTTGGGATTACAGGTATGAACCACCATACCCATCCTGGATGCAGGCTTTTAGCAAAGAGTCACACCAATAAGAAGAGCTGTGAAGATCAGTGCATGACCCCAGACGGGCGAACACTGCATTGGAGGTCCAGGAAGATTCTCCTGACAAGGCAACCCTGAGCCAAGATCTGAAGGATAAGAGGGAGCTGATCACATGGAAGAGGGAACAGTATTCCTGGCAGGTGGATCAGCATGTGCAAAGGCCAGGTGGTAAGAGGGGCTTCAGGGACAGTCTATGGCTGGAGCAGAGTGATTGAGGGCATATGAAATGAGAGGTGGCTTAGGGCGGCAGGCAGGGACTAGCCCAATCGGCCATGGAAGGGATGGGACTTTGGTCACTATTCCACATTTCCAGATGTTTACTGTGCCAGGCTTGATACTAAATGCTTTTCTGGAGTATCACATTAGATTCTCACACAGGTAGGGCAGGAACTGTTCTTCACATTTTATAGAGGAAGGGCTTGATCTCAGGTTAGATCCCTCGGCCGAGAGCCCACAGTGAGGAAGCAATGGGACCTGTGACGGCAAGGCCTGTGTTCAGAACTGCCAGGCCACACAGAACTCAACTTACTACAACCTCCTGAAGTGGGTGTGATTATTCTTCCCACTTTGCAGAGGAGGACATGGGCCCAGAGAGTTTATAGATAGAGTTGAGCCTGGGCAGTCTGGCTTCAGAGTGTCCACAGTCTCAACCACTGGCTCACATGGCTTCTTAGGAAGTAGGAGAAAAGGCAGCTCAGGCCGCCATGTGAAGAGTGGAGGGGGGACAGTGGCGTGGCTGGGACCATGCTGTGACAGAGTCCAGTGGACACATGCAGGATGAGGTGAAACAGGCTGGCCCTAATGAGGGGCTAGATGGGGCTGGGATGAGGGGGGAGCCAGGTGAACTTGGGGTTGGATTGGTATAGCTGGAGGGTGTGGGGAGTCTCTGAGGTGAGGCCGGGTGGGGTGGGAATGCCATGTTTGGTCTGTGACATGGTGGGTTTGGATGGCTATGGGACAGTGCAGTGGAGTCAAAAAGGCTGCTCGGACCCGGGTCTGGTGAGATGGAGGCTGGAGGTGGGGCGAGCTGTCTACGAGAAGGACAGAGTGGGAAGCAGAAACTCTCGACTTGGCTTTCTTGCCAAAGGAGGGTTCTGAAACGAGAAACTGTGGAATCTAAGCTGCAGAGGAAGAAAGATGGAGAATGAGCGAATGCACAGGCATGGGACAGATGAATATTCATTTCTTTGGCTCCTTTGTACCTGAGTCTTCTAAAGCTGCAGCCAGATGACCCCAGGGAGGCTGCAGGGATGCCAGCTGGGAGCTGAGTGCAGTTCTGCTGCCTGGGCGAGGGTGCATACCCCTGCCTGTGATTGCCAGGGAGTGTGAGTGATGAGAACAAGGTGGCTGACAGGGTGAGGCCCAAGTCTGGAGCTCACCCAGGTTGGCGGGGGGGGGTCTGGGACCTTTGAGGGAGTCTTAGGGAGCTTCCCCAGCCCTAAGGGCACCACGAACTGCCACTTCACACTGACCTGGGCATACACAGCTGCATGATCTCTCGCTCACTCTCTCACATGCAAATGTAGACCGTACAACCATCCTGCCCACAGATCCAGAAAGCCCAGGGCACAACAGAGCTGCAGTGCCTGCCTGGCCCCCACACACGCAGACCTAGCCCAGGAACAAGCCTATCCATGGTGAGGCACATGCGACCCAGGGGCAGGAGCCTCTCACCCGAGCCCTCACAGCCTGAGGACCCCCCAGCCTCTGGCCTCATTTTCCAGCCTTTGTCAGCCAGCCGGGGGCACAGAACAGGTCTGGATCGAATCCAAGGCCTGGACTCAGCCTGACACCGTGTGAACTCAAGGCCTTCCCCACCTCACCCAGGGCCAGAGCCCTTGCCTGTAAAGTGGAAGTGGGAATGGCTACCACCCAGATAGAAACCCTCACTTAAGGCCTCATGGCCAGGCATCAGGGCTGTTGGCAGAGGGGCCCAGGTAAGCCATGGAGCCCTTGCCGGTCTTGGTATCCCACCATCACCAGGAGGGGGCTGCGTGGGCATCACATCCCTCACAGATGAACAAAGTGAGGCAGCGAAGGGCCTCAAGGTGAGTTAGGGCGAGGCCCCAGCTCTGCTGCTGCCCCTGCAGCCTGGGATGGGAGGGTAGCTAGTGGCCGACCCCAAGGACTCCAGGCTAGGGTCCCCTTACCTGGGTCCCGTGGCCTGCTCCCAGCCTGCATGCTGCCTCATGGGGGTCCTCTGGCTGGCCCAGGAGCACGATCGGCCCAGCAGAGCAGCTCGGTGTTACGGGGAAGGGAGGCCCAGCCCACCACGCCAACAGCCTGGGGCCCCATGTATATTTAACGATGTCTATTATTCCTGTTTTGTCTCTGGAAAGGACTGAGCAGCTGACGGGGGGGCCACAAACAGCCCAGATGCTGGGCCTGGGCCTGCTCCACACTCCAGCTGGGCCCAAGGCCCCCGGGAGCCCTCTACCTCTCCTGACAGCCTCACAGAACCTGCTGCATCCCTCCAAAAAGGCACACCTCCTCCAGGAAGCCTTCCCTGCTGCTCAGAGGTCTTACATCTATGCTCTGCATTCATGAATTGTACAACCTACACCAGCTTCCAAGGGACAGCAGAATACTGTGGGGGGCCTGGCACTGTCCCTGGCACACAGTAGGCACTCATTGAGCCCCTGCCAGCCCCTCTGCTCCTGGCTTCTGAGGCAACAGGACATGATCAGCCACCTTGTTCTCATGGGGGAGCCTCCCTACCACCCCAGATGGTCACAAGGACCTCCTGGGATGCTGCCCACCTTGGCAGCCAGGCCCCTCTGGAGGGGCCAGTCTGGGCCTGACACCCATGACCAACCCCCTTGGCAGAGCCTGCCCGTGCCTGAGTGAGGAACCCTGCATTCTCCTTGCCACCCATGGCCTGGGGCTGCCCTGGGGATCCAGGCTCCACCCTCTCGAACTCCCAGGCCCACTGCTACCCTCAATGCCTGACCTGTGCCCACCTGACTCAACCTGGCTACTGTTCAGCAAGTTTACCAAGTGTTCTCAGTCTGAACAGGAACAGTTTTCAATCCTTTATTCCAGAAAGGAGAGCCAGAACTGGGGACTTAGAAAACAGATTCTAAACTCAGAGGTCCCCGGCCCAGGCGTTCAGAGCCAGGGTCTGGGGGTTTTGTGCTGGGCAGGGGCTGCCCTGGGAGGGTCAGAGAGGGGGAGGCACTTTAGGACACCCCTTAGGCTGTGGAGGGTGTCAGGTGGGCCTTTGAAGCCACTAACTCTGCTTCCAATCCTGGACAGCCCTGAGTGGAGGACCCAAGGGGGTTTCTTCCTGGAAGGGCCCCCACCCCGAGTGTCAGAGAAGCCGGCAGGAGCTGAGGGAGGGAGGTGCTGTAACAGCAGCCACAGTCTCCAGGGACCCAGGCAGGCCCAGCTTCCCGCCTGGCACTGAGCATGCCATCTGCTTTAGGCCCCAGCTGGCCGGCAGGTGGGCAGCTTGCCCCCTCAACGCAGGGGCCGGGGGCACAGATGTAGGCCCAGCACTCCAAACTCAAAACCCCACGAGAGGCCTCAGTCTTGTGGGAAATGCCTCCAGCCGAACCCCTCTGCCCCAACGCGCTCTTCATCTGCCTATTGAAGAAACTTCTGGAAATAGCAGAGACTTGAGAGACCGCTTCCTGGGGTGTGTGTATTTGTATTTCTCTGTTTGGGCGTTTGTGTGTCCCAGTAGGACCGACATCCCCAGGGAGATGAGGCAGGTGGGCTGGAGGCCTGGCAGGCGCCATTACTTCTTCACGATCTGGATGACGTCCTCATGCTCCATGGTGTGGGTCAGGCCCACCCGCTGCGGACTGTACTTGGTGCTGGTGCCCTGGGTGAGGAATGGGGACACAGGGGTCACCTCAGCCTGGACTGGCCAAGGGCAAGGCCAAGAAAGATATCCCCAGGGTGTGTGTCCTGGGGGTGAATGCTGGCGTAAGGTGGGGGCCCCAGGCAGCAGGATGTCCGCAGTGGTTTGACCATCCCTGACCTCAAAGGTGGGGGAAGGCCAGGCACAGTGGCTAGTGCCTGTAATCCCAGCACTTTTGGAGGCCAAGATGGGAGGATCATTTGAGCTCAAGGATCACTTGAGCTCAGGAGTTCCAGACCAGCCCGGGCCAGATAGCAAGATCCCGTCTCCATGAAAAATTAGCCAAGCATGCTGGTGTGCGCCTGTAGTCCCAGCTACTTGTGACACAGAGGTGGGAGGATCGCCGCTTGAGCACAGGAAGTCAAGGCTGCAGTGAGCCGTGATTGTGCCACTGCACTCCAGCCTGGGAGACAGAGCCAGATCCTGTCTCAAAAAAAAAGAAAAAAGAAAAGAAAAAGGGTGGAGAAGGCCCATGTCCAGCCTGGGTTGGCATGTACGTTCTATGGAGGACAGACACACAGTCATGCCAATTCCCACAGGAAGGACAGAAACACCATGCAGAGGAACGTGAATGCCTTGCTCCATGCCTAACCCGGGGGCTCTGCTGGGTCTAACCCCCTGCCTGCCTCCCACCCAGACACTTACCCACACCAGGGCATACTTGAACTGGCTGGCGAGTGACCGGTGGATGCGGTGGCACTGGAGGACAGGAGAGAGACAGATAGAGAGGTGAGGTTCCACCTAACCCCATCCCAAGCTCAGCTGCACTGTCTCTCACTCCTCCTGGCCCCACCTGTGGCCTGAAGCCTCCCACACATCACATCACCCCAACTCCCAGGGTAGCGTACACCCTCCAGTGCTCCTTGGTAGGGACGAAAGTCACAGGGGTCCCAGATGTCACTTGAAACTGGAAGGGGACCCTGGAGGGGCAGCCAGCATTTGCCCTGAGAGTGTGGACCTCTGGTTGCCACGCTGATGGTGGGACAGTGGAGGGTGGCGGGGAGGGGACTCTGCAATTGTGTGACGTGGCTCCTCCCCCCATATGCCCACAAGTGTTCCAGGCCCCAGTGGGAGACAAAATGCCTCAGCCCAGTGTCCCTGGGGCGGAGGCGGCGCCAGGTCTGCAGGTTCACTTCCCTGACAGAGATGGGAAGGTGGCTGATTCTGGCCTGCAAATGGGTCTTACATTTTACTCAGCTTGCCCAGCATTGTCACTCGTGAGTGTCTGAAGGGATTCAGGAGGGTAATCGTGAGTCTCCTTGGCTCCTCCTGCTGTGATCTCAAGCCTAGGTCTTAGAGAGATGGGACTTTGCGTGGCCTCATTTGTTCAACACCTCCAGGGTGGCACCCAGAAACCTGGGGCTGGGCTTGCAGAAGGAATGAATGCATGAGACCAGATTGCAAGCCCAGCCACCACTGTCATAAGGGGCTAGAGGGACAGCTGGGCCTACAGTGTCCCTTGCTTCCATGATACAGATCCCAAGAAGAAATCAGCTTGAGGAAAATAACACCTGGGAAAGCAACAGCCCAGAAGGACGGCCACGTGGCCCAACACTTCGCCACCACCGGTGCCTGCAGGGTCATGTTCAGGTGACAGAATTCTGGACAGAGAAAGGCAGCCAGCCTCATGCTCCCTGTGCTCAGGGCACCTCCCCTGGGGCCTGTGCATGCCCGCTCCCCTATCTGGGATGCTCCCCACCCCAACTCTTCACTGCCAGACCCGCTATTTCTACAAGCCAGCTCAGGTCGCCTCCTTGAAACCTGTCCTGACTTCCGTGTTGAGCTAGCCCCACTCCCCACTCCTTGACTGATGCCTGAATGGCATGGGAGCAGGGTTACTGGCATCTGTGCACTACAGGCAGTGTGCTGAGTGCCCTACATGCTGGACTTCATTCAACGTGACTTCTTGACTACCCAGGGGGCAGGCAGCACATCCCCCCTCACAGGAGAGGTTGGAGGCACAGCACATGGCTAGGAAGGGGTGCTGCAGACGCAGCCCCAGACTGTCCAACTCCAGAGCCTGTGTGTCAGCATCTGCGATTGAGACCAGCAGAGCCCACCCCTGGCCCAGGGCACCTTAGGCAGAACAGAGCTCCAAGGGGCACGCAGAGCTCCCACCCCTTGTTAGGGCAGGTCTTGTCAACTCACCACGTGCTCCACTGAGGCCCCTTTCCGGAGAATGATGGCGTCTGTGAAGTCCGGCCTCTCTGCAGGGCGAGACGGGGAGAGCGTCAACCACACACGAGGACCCACACTGCTGCCTCATGATTCTGCCCGAGGGAAGAGCTGGCTGCAGAGGCCCTTTCGGTCTCCTTGCCTTGGCCTAACGTCCCCCATATCCAGCACGCCCTCGGCATATATCCCTGCGCCATCTTCTATAAGCCTGACTTGACCACAGTGACTCAAAATAAATCAAAGGCCAGGATCACACTGCCTGCCACCCATCCGCCGTGACAGCACGACAGAGACCAGGATCTAGACTGAACAGGCAGGGCCCGAAGGGATGCTGGAGTCTCGCGAGGGAAACTGTAGCTCGCTTCTTGCTGCCAGGGTCGGGGTTGATGCAAAGTGCTCCAAATTCAGCAGCTGGGACCCCAGGGCATATGTGTGTGTGCACCCACCAGGAAGATGGGTGGGGGTCAGACATGGGGAGGGCTCTTGTGGATTCAGGTCACTAACGTCCCTGTGGTGGGGCCTGTCACTGCGAGGGGAGGTCAGGATGGCACTAACTGCTGCAGCCAGTGAGGACCCCGAGGTAGCCTTGCCCCACCAGGGCACCCTCAAAACCAGCAGTGCCCAGTGCTGAGAAGGGAAAAGAGCTGAGATGTGTCTAAATAAGCCAGGCCAGAGCTGGAGCTGGGGTCTCTGGGCACCACCCATAGGCCTGGCAGCCTTTTAGGGAGGATGAAGCTCAGCCTGTTTCTCGGCTACGCGCAGCATAACTCACGTCCTCTCTTCTTGGTGTAGATGCAGGTCAGGGCCAAGTACTCCCAAAGCATCTCCAGCAGGTAGTCCAAGTTCAGCTTCATGCCACAGCTGCAAAGAGGGAGGCAGCCAGTCAGGCAGGGGCCCCTGTGAGTTCAGAGGCTGGGTCTCCACTTCTCACTATTGGAGGGGACAATTTCCACTGGCCAGCATAGGCACCAAGGCCAGGTGGCTCGCCGGTGCCCACAGGGAAACAAGCCCATTACTCTTGATGGCAGCTTGATGTTTCTGCTGCCAGTGCCTCTGGACACCAATCATGGTCACAGTCAACCAGGGTCAGCATCTCTCCTGGGGGCTGGCAAGACCGTGCCCTATGGAGGGTTGTAGCTTGTGTCTGATGAAGGGCTGCCGTGGGGAGATGGCCGGGGGCAGTGAGGACCAAGGGCAAAGGCTGGGACCCAGAGCTCACTCCTTGCAGAGAGGAGCTAGGGATTGCCAGGAAGTCCAGTAGGGATTTCAGCATGAAGAGCAGAGAACCGAGGCTCTGGAGGCACCAGGTCTAGGGTCAACCGTGGCTTAATCGTTTGCAGTGTGATCCTGAGCTGTGTCCTACCCTCTGTAGAGCCGTTCTACGCACGAGCAGGTAAAGGCGTAGAGCTGTCAGCCCTGAGGATGGCAGCCCCTCTAAGGCCTGGGACACAGCAGAAGGAGAAGAGCTGAGGCTGTGCTATGGGACGGACACTGCTCTTTGTGGTAGCTACAACCACCACAAAACGGTCCTTGTACTCAGGCCAGGACCCTCAACCATCATTTGCACTGTCCAGCCTCTTGGTCCCTAAGCTCTCCGTACTGTCGGCTGAGCTTCACTGTCAAGCTGCAGAGCGCCGGCTTCAAGCCAGGAAACCAGAAAAGGGAGGCACCTGAATCAGTGTGCCCCAGAGAGGAACCTGCCAGGCGGTGCTGGCAAGTGAACAAACAGCCCGTGTGGGTGGTACCCCTGGGACCCACCCTGCAAAGGAGGGCAGGAAGTAGGCGACCAGAGCCTGAGAGTGTTAGTTCCCTTTCCCCTTTGAGCTGTGATCAGACAGAAGCCACACTTTCCAGAGCACCAGGAGAGGTAGGCTGACACCCCTGGCTTTTTGCGGGGGGCCTTGGTTCAGTACTAAGTTAAGAAGTTTCTTAACCATTCAACCTTGGTTGATGAAATCCTTCTGTTTTCTTAACCAGAGCCCACAAGACATCACCCGCCCTGCCCATGGCAATTAACGACTGGAACAGGCCGGTGCCTCCAGCAGCCATGAAGGGGACCCTCCTGCAGTGTCTCCTTGACCTCGTGGACAAAGTCCTCTGCCCTGGGCTCTGTGAGGGCTGTGTGCTGCTGGAGGCTGTGCTGACTTTTCCTCTTCCACAGCCAAAGTGGTTGGGAGGCCTGACGACTGGGGTCAGAGCCCAGAGCAAGGACAGCAGAGTGGCAGGATGCCAGCAGCCTCACCTGATGACCACACTGTTGGGTTTTCGGGCCAGGCGGTCCACCTCTTCCATGGAGATCTGGTCGATTTTGTTATAAACCTGAGATTGAAAAGGTGGAGGCCAGTGCTAAGGACAGGAGCAAGGGACCCAGGAAAGGGCCTCCATCGCCCTGTGCCAGCTGCAGCCCTTCCTCGGCGAGCTGAGCCTATGCCCTCCTCCCCCTTGCTGCCTCAGGGTGGGGAAGGCTGGGCTGGAACCCTGGTCTCAAGATCTCCACATGGGCAAGAAGCAAGCAGCCACTGAGGTGAGGTGAAGGGAGGGGGGAGCCTCAGCCTCTTTCTGCTTCTCTCACAAGGTTCCAGAAGCTCAGGAAACGCATGTGGTAGAAAGGCCGAGTGCCAGGCCAGGGCTCCCCTCTGCACTTACATACAGGCAGGGCATGTACACGCGGTTGCCCACGATCACATCGATGAACTCATCTGGGGAGCAGTCTTCTCGGAAGAGCACTTCTGCATTGAAGATCTCTGAGGGGCTCTGATTAAGGGCAATCTGTGTGCCAGCTGCCCCTGTGCCCCCTCAGCGGAGGGCCCCAAAGAGCAAAGCAGGAAATATGCTAGATGCATGGGACCTTGGCGGTTATCTGCTTGTAAGGTTTTTTACAAGACTGGAAAGCTTTGGAAGCCCTCTCTTTTTTCTTCCCCAGAGGAACCATAGTATTTAAAGGTTTCAATCAATATAGGATTTCAATCTGGATGGCCCAGCAGGGAGAAAAAGGTACCTGCAACAATCCCCCAAGCCCCTCAGGGGAAGCCTGGGTTTTAGTGCCAGGAGCATCTGAAAGCTGGTCTAACCCAGCTTCTCCCATGAAGGACTCTCCACTGGGGGCCATCCTGCCTCTGCTCACATGCCTCTGGGAATGAGGGGTTCACATCTGACTCTAAGAGTTCTCTATATGCCAGGTATAACTCTGCCCGAGGCCTTGCCCTGTCCTCCAGGGCCCCAGAACCCAAACGGCCCCCGACACTGCTTTAGATGCACCACCCTCTCCCCAGCTCTCCCTGAGGCTTTTCCAGGCTAGGAACCCCTAGTCCTTAGAGGCTGTTTCCCATGACGTCTTTTTCTTCCAGATGTCATGTGGCTACCACAGTGCCCAGCACTCGGTGAGGAGCCCAGAAGCCACTGTCAAGTGTGTGGCTGCAGCCCTGCCAGTGTGGAGCTTTCCCAGAGGCTGCTCAAATGGACGGGGGTCAGTGGGGATGACCTGCTGCCACCCGGGGCCTCGAGGCCCCCTCTCTTGGTCAGTCCTCCCAGTGCCCTGACAGTGGTGGCTGCCCTCCCTCCCTGTCTTTCGGGGAAGGATATTGTATTCGTGCAGGATGAGCTGCACCAGTTTTTCCGAGCATTGGGTCAGTGTGACTGTCGAGTTAAAGGAGATGCCGCCGCCTTTCTTGGGCTAAAGGAGGAGAGGCGGGCAGGGAGAACTGCTGACCGCGGGGCCACAGCAACGGCCCCATGGCCTCAGTTGCTGGTCAGTGCACTCTCAAAACTGCCGTACCCACGGCCCGAAGGCCAGAGAGGTGCCTCACCTTGAAGTAGATGTTAGGCTTGTGCTTGTTGAGGCGGATGCCCACGGACTCCAGCTCCTTCTCCAGCAGAGACCTAGGCGGAGCACCCCACAGGCCCTCACAGGCGGTCCACAGAGCCAGGCCTCCTGTTCCACAGGACGTCACTCCCCACCCAGACACGGACTCTGTCCTCCACCCCCTTCCCCAGCAACCCGGAGTGCACTCCTTCCTGGAGCAGCTTCTAAACTCTGCCACAGTCCCAGAGGGGGCTGGCCCGGTTTACAGTCGTGGTACACAGACAAGCGGTGGAGCCCCCACGAGGTGACCACATGAGGGTGCTCCTTCTGGTCCTGAGGAGGCAGGCCTGGTGGGCCCTGCTGCCAGGACGTGGGATGAACAATGCTTCTGTGCTTGGGGCTGGGCTCCTGGCAGGTTCTGGGCAGTGACGGGGTACCTGTGCCTCTGTGAACAGGAAGCAGAGCCAGGCCGAGCCCCCTGGCCCCCAGCCCCAAGACGCCTCTGTGCTGGCTGGACACGAGCCTTGAGAAGACGCCCTGGGCTAGACGGCGTTGGGTTTAGTCTGTGAAAAGTGCTACCACTACTCTCACGTGTGAAAGGGCCAAGCACCCACAGGACACCCAGTACAAACTCAGGGACACACTGGCCCTCCCCAGACATGTAAGCCTGCCCCATGCCCCACCCTGCGGACCTCTGCACCTCTCCCTTGGTGGCATCCAGCATCATGATGACGACATCGGCCGTGCGTGCCACAGCAATCACCTGCCGGCCACGGCCTTTTCCTGGATGGGTAGAGGGATGCAGTTACATACCTGGACCCCTGTGACCACTACCCTGCCCAGGGCGCCCTGGACTCCTGCCCTTTACAGACCTACCACAGCCTCTGCCACATACCAGCACAAGCTAAATGATTTTCTTGTCATTTTTCTTAATCCACGTTTTACTCACAGAGACTTATTTCAGAAGGAAATCCAACACCACCATCATAAAAGGAGTAACAGGATAATAATGGCTGTCCTACCCCCACCCCATCATGTGGCAGGTCCCAGCCTAAATGCTTCCTGAACATTTCCTCACTTCATCCTCAAAACTGTGATATAAATTAAGTATTATCATGCCCATTCTATAGCTGAGGAAACTGAGGCTTGGCTTAGAGATACCCAATCACTTGCCCAAGATCACAAAGCTAGTGTGGTGCCAAGGATTTGAACTGGAGCCTGTCTTTTCTGGAAAGCTGGGTAATGGATCAGGGATCCAGGGTGATCTCCATGACAGCCATACCCAGTTTCAACAATCAGTAACAGAGCTCCATCCCGCCTCCCACACACCTGCCCTGCCTCCCACCTTGGGCTGCGCCTTCAATGATTCCGGGAAGGTCCAGGAGCTGGATGTTGGCGCCTTTGTACTAGGATGCAGAAGAGAAAAAAGGTAAGGCAAGGCTGGGCCTCCACTGGGAAGGTTCTGCCTGGACCTGGGACGTCTGCAATGGGCCTAGGGCTCAGGGGCTGAGGGAAACCCAGGTGCCAACCTGTGGCCAAGTCCAAGCCTCGTCACCACCCAGCCCGGTGCTGACCTCAGCCTGTGAGCTGAGTAGCCACCTAGGGAGGGCCCAGGATCTCTCAGTCCCACAACACTCGTCACTGATGGTACCAGGGCTTCACAAATAAACTGCTTCACCGTGGGAAACTCAAGGCCACACACCCAGCTGCCCAAAGCCAACACAGCCCAAGGCAGTGAAGCTTCATGGGGAGGCAGGGGGATCCAGCCAAGCAGCAATTAGTGGCCAGAGTTGCACTGGTGTTGTGGAGGACGGCACAGGGGCACCAGGCAGAGTGGCCACATGCTGGCCTAACCTCCCGATTCCAGGCCCCATGAGGCATCTCTGGGTTCCAGCACCTAGGATCCCCAGAAGTGCCAGTGCTGGAGGGCAAAGCAGCTCCGTCCGGAGCCTGTCCTGGCATGGGGACATCACCCTGCCTCTCACACACGGTGGGCACGTGCACAAGTGCAAACCCAAGCCCGCGCCCCTTCTCCTTCTGGGCCCGGCACAGCCACTTACTTCAATGACCCCGGGAATGCACGTCAGAGTGGTGAACTCATAGGATGCTGCCTCGCTGGCCGTGGAGGTCATCAGACTCAAGAAAGTGGACTAGGAGAAAAAGAGGTCACCGCACTGAGGAGCTTTGTCCCTGCCTCCCGGGACATGCCCCACAGGGCTGGGAGCCTTCAGGTGCAGGCAGCGGGAGGAGCCCCTCTCACTCTCGGCTTGGTGACTTGGGTGGCTATGAAGAGACCTCCCAGCCAGGAGGCTCACCGCTTGCCCTGTCCCAGATGTGTCAGACAGCAGAGGACTCACCTGTTCCTTGGAGGCCTCAGGACTGTCTCAGGTAGAGGCAGGGATCTGGATCCTGAGGGGGTTCCCCACACACATCGGGAGCCTTCCCTAGCCCCACACAATCCTCTAGGCCTTCCTGGCCCCGGAGAACTTTAAGCAGCCAGCAGTCCCATGGCACTCCCAGTACCCAGACGTGCTGCGCACCCAGAGAGGGTGTGAGGAGGTGTGCAAGGAGACACCAGCCTCCCAGGCTGAGGCAGAGACAGGTGAGGTGTGGGGGGTGGGGAACTGGGAAGACGTGGATGTGACCACTCAGACCACCATTTGCTGTGGCTGGGAGTTGGAGAGACGTGGCTTTGAATCCTGCCTCTGCTGGGGTGTCCTGGAATTGGGCAGGAAACTCCATACTCTCAGCTTTAGGCTCTTCACATGCTGAATGGGCACGAATCGACTCCTACCTCGCAGGACTGCACAGGGATTACAAAGATAAGGCCCGGGACATGCTCTCTCCAAACACTGTAACACCTCAGTGATAGATGCTGCAGCCGAGAAGGCCAGCCAAGCAGTGTGCAGACCCAGGACGGGAAGAAAGCCAGCCCCATGCCTCCTGCCCCATTCTCATCAGCAGGGCCCCAGGAACAGGAAGCCTGAGACTCTGAGTTGCAGGGCCGGGTATCCAGACCCTGCCTCCTGGCTGGCTGGCAGGAAGACTGAGGGCACACCTCCCCAATGCACCTTCAGACCTCTGAAGCCCAGAATGTGGCATGTGATGGAAATACAACAGGTCCTCAAATCCAGAAACCCTCCGCCTTGGGGACCTTCTGGAAATGCAAGAAATGATGAAAACCGTGCGGAGTGGACAGGTATGGATACTCAGGGTGGCCCTGAGAACAATGACTGTTGAGACACCCAGCAACCAACATCAGGGCCACTCCCTGATTCTGCCTGGCCCCTGGGAGTGACAGACCTGGGCCCCCCCATGGCGGGAAAACCCATCCTCCCACTAAGGCAGATGGGATCCGTCACGGGCCCAGACTTCAAGGGTAACCCTTGGTAACTAGAGCGGCTTCTCTATCAATCTCTCTTTCTCTGATACACATGCCAGTCATATAGGCAGACAGTACAACAAAGAAAACTAAACACTGCCCAGCCTGCACCAGGCACTCAGGAAAAGGTAGCTGTTGCCACCTCCCCTGTGTCTGGCCCACAGTAACGGAAACTGGGTGTGGGCTCAAGTCGTGCAGCTGAACTGAGTTAGAAGCTGCTCCCCAGCACCTGTCCAGGAGCTCTGGTTGTTACTCGCTTGGCCTATATTCTGTCAACCTCTCCAGTGTCGCGCTGTCACCTTGCCCTGCTCTACCTGCTAGCTACACAGCAGCCAGAGTGATTCTGCAAAAAAGTAAGTCAGCGCCCAGATGGTGGTTTTTAATGCTATTTTCCAATAAAAGGAACCAGGGCTCCTTGGAGAAATGGCAGATTCTAGGCCAGGGCAGGGAATATACAAAATGAGCCTGGGACATCTTGCAGTGTCAGAAAGTAAGGAAGTGCTGGAAAAACACAATGGTGGTGCATCAAAGAAGCCAACTAAAACAGCGCCAAAGCGAAAACAGTTTGAGCAGCAAAAGGACGTGGTAAGCGTTTAGACCGCAGAGCACAGAAATACCCCCAGAGTCCATACGGATATCAACAAATGAATGGGGGAGAAGAGACAGATCTCCCATGCAGAATTCCAAACAGTTTCCGTAGATGCTCCCCTCAAGGTGGCCATGGAAGTGGGCTGCACAGTCACCTCCCCGCCCAGATCACGGCATGGCAAGGGGAGACGAAAGCTTCTCCACGGTGGAAAAACCTGACGCACCTCAGCCAAGTAGTCAAGGTCAACGTCAGCAGGGATAAGTAGTGGTGACAGTATGTGCCCTTCGTGTGATGTGATAAAAATAGCACTTTAGGCCGGGCGCGGTGGCTCAAGCCTGTAATCTCAGCACTTTGGGAGGCCGAGGCGGGTGGATCACGAGGTCAAGAGATCGAGACCACCCTGTTCAACATGGTGAAACCCCGTCTCTACCAAAAATACAAAAAATTAGCCGGGCATGGTGGCGCGTGCCTGTAATCCCAGCTTCTCAGGAGGCTGAGGCAGGAGAATTGCCTGAACCCAGGAGGCGGAGGTTGCGGTGAGCCGAGATCGTGCCATTGCACTCCAGCCTGGGTAACATAGTGAAACTCCGTCTCAATAAAAAAAAAAAAAAAAAAAAAAATAGCACTTTACCTCTGTGGTCTTCCTTGCTAAACTATAACCCCAGACTAACCATAAGAAAAACATCAGATGAACCCCAACTGAAGGACTTTCTACAGAATACGGGAATGGTACTCCTCAAAACGGTCAAGGACATCAAATTAAGGCATTTCTAGGAAACTGTTTAGAAGAACCTAAGGAGACATAAACACTCAACTGCGATGTGGGATCTCAGGACAGAAAGAGGACAGCGGGGAGGAGCTAAGGAAATCTGCATAAAGCAAGACTTGAGGCAGTAACAGATCATCATTGATAAGTATAAAATGTTAACCTCGGGGGAAACTGGGTGTGGAGTATATGGGAACTGTGTACTACCTTTGCAATTTTTCTGTAAATCCAAGACTATTCTAAAATAAAAAGTTTGTTTTAGGCCGGGCGTGGTGGCTCACACCTGTAATCCCAGCACTTTGGGAGGCCGAGGTGGGTGGATCACCTAAGGTCAGGAGTTCAAAACCAGCCTGGCCAACATGGTGAAACCCTGTCTCAACTAAAAATACAAAAAATTAACTGCGCGTGGTGGCGGGCACCTGTAATCCCAGCTACCTGGGAGGCTTAAGCAGGAGAATTGCTTGAACCCAGGAGGCGGAGGTTGCACTAAGCTGAGATCACGCCATTGCACTCCAGCCTGGGCAACAAGAGTGAAACTCTGTCTCAAAAAAAAAAAAAAAAGGTTTATTTTAAAAAAGCCAATCAGATATATCTCTTTTCTGCTCAAAACCCTGCAATGATATTTATCTTATTCCTCACATAAAAAGTAAATCAATATAGATTGTACGTTAAGCGCAGCAACTTTCAGAAGACACCTTCTAAAACCTCTGCAGTTTCATTCTTCAATCCAAGCCAGGGTCCTTCTGGCCGCCCATAAGTCTCTATCCTCTCTGTCTTCTGCCCTCCTCGTGCTCCTTAGGGAGCCACCTGGGACACCCTGGACACACCCAGCAAGTGCCAGCCTAAGCGCCTCTGTGCTCACTGTTCCCTCTGTCTGGAATGTGCTCACTCAGGACTCTGCAAGCTCCCTCACTAATCCTTCAGGCCCCTGCCCAAACACTCACTCGCCAGAGAAACCAGCTGGGACCACTGTAACTAGCCGACCTTCGCCCTGTCACTCACCAGCCCCGGCTCCTCACCACTTGATGCACCTCATCTTTACTTACGTACTGTACTTTCTCTTCAAGAATGGGAAATCTATGTGGGTAGGGACAGAGCTCTGTCTTGTTCCTGCTGTGTCTCTAGTCTGTGGCACAATGCCCAGCACATGACACACACTCGAGACACACACTCAAGAAGTATTTGTAGGTGATGGCTGAGTCAGAAGACCAAGTAGGGCTATATCTCCTGGCAAGAGGAAAGAGCGTCCTCCACGTTAGGGAGATAAAGGGCTGGGATCTGACCCTGGGGGAGGCCGGGTCTTCTGTGTCCCCGGAACTAAGCAGAAAGGCAGCGAGGGAGCCTGGATCGTCACCTGTTTGAAAGACGACTTCCTGCCTTCCTCCCTGAGGCCCACAATGACCATCACTGACCTTACCCACAGAGGGAAATCCAATCAACGCCACTCGGGCATCGCCCGACTTCATGACATCAAAGCCCTCTCCTTTGGATGAGGCGGATTTGGATGGTTCCAGGAGCTGGGCCCGATACTTGGCGAGCTTAGCTTTCAGCAGACCCAGATGATACTCAGTGGCTAAAGGATGGAAAGCAAGACAGAAGATGAGTGGCCAGGGTGTCCAAGCCCAGGGGTGAGGCACGACCCACACATCACCAAGTGCTGGCTGGGAAGCAACCGCTGTCAAGGAGATCAGGAGAGAAAAAAAGCACCCCTCAGCTATAAAAAGACCCCCCTGGCTTCTTAATCCAGCCTCTTTGTTGAGACCTCACCACCCTATTGAGAACCAATGTTTCTCAACAGAGGAGACACCACTCCTTGCGGGGCATTCTGGGAGATGTTTTCTGTTCACTTTGATAAAGTCCTCATTTGGCATCTATTGGGCAAGGGACAGGAAAACCAGCTGCACCGTAAGATGAGTCAGTCCTGCATAGCTGAGGAGAATCTGTCCCAAGTCCATGACTTGTCACATCCCAAAGGCACCCACAGAGGGAAAACCTGGGTTAGGACCGCTGGGCCTAAAACCCAGCTCTGTTTACATACAAACAGGACATTTTTCTGCAGTGTTAATATACACTGAAATTCCCAGGAATGCAACTATTGTGTATACGAAGGGAAGACTATGTCATGCTTGTCTGAAGCTTTGCCTAGAGCTGCTCACCATTCTGGGATCCCACCTGGCAGCACCTCTTGTGGGGTACCTCAGTGGCCAGCAAAACACACCTGCATCGTGGCTGGCACAGCCCCAGTGAGTCTACCTAGTGGCATGAGCATCTCACTGCTCCAGGGTAACTTCTTTATATCCTGGGAGCACTCCAGCATTCACATATTTAAAGAAATACCATTTTCATTACAAATTACTTTCCTTTTTCTTCTCCTTAATATTACTATTAGGGTATTACATTTTTTTTTTTTTTTTGCAAATTCTATGGATACATAAGTTACATTACTGACGAGGAATTTTACTTCAGGACCGTAAGGCATGTTACAAACTCTTTGCTATAAAATGTGGCTGTGGTTCAGACTGAGAACCAGGACCCTATGTGACCTGGCTCCTGGCTACTTCAATATACTCTGCTACGTTCCCGACACAGTGGCTTTCTCCTCTCTCCTTTTTTTAAGAGATGGGGGTCTCATTCTATCACTTGGAGTTCAGCAGCACAATTATAGCTCACTACAGCCTGGAACTCCTGCCTCGGCCGCCTGAATAACTAGGACTACAGGCATGCACCACCAGGCCTGACTAATTTAAAGAATTGTTTCTGGGTCAGGCGAAGTGGCTCACACCTGTAATCCCAGCACTTTGGGAGCCTGAGGCGAGTGGATCACAAGGTCAAGAGTTCAAGACCAGCCTGGCCAACACAGTGAAACCCTGTCTCTACTGAAGACACAAAAATTAGCTAGACACGGTAGCACACACCTGTAGTCCCAGCTACTCGGGAGGCTGAGGCAGGAGAATAACTTGAACCTGGGAAGTGGAAGTTGCAGCGAGCCGAGATCATGTCACTGCACTCTAGCCTGGGTGACAGAGTGGGACTCAGTGTCGGGCAGGGGGGAAGGAATTGTTTTTGTAGAGATGGGGTATTGCTATGTTGCCCAGGCTCGTCTTAAACTCCTGGCTGTAAACAATCATCCTGCCTCACCCTCTCAAAGTGCCAGGATTATAGGTTAAGCTACTGTGCTTGGCCTTTGTTTTTTTTACTTTTTTTGAAACGGAGTCTCACTCAGTCACCCAGGCTGGAGTGCAATGGCTCGATCTTGGCTCACTGCAACCTCCACCTCCCGGGTTCAAGCAAGTCTCCTGCCTCAGCCTACCTAGTAGCGGGGGTTACGGGCACACACTACCACGCCCAGCTAATTTTTGTATTTTAGTAGAGACGGGGTTTCACCATGTTAGCCAGGATGGTCTCCATCTCTTGGCCTAATGATCCACCCGCGTCGGCCTCCCAAAGTGCTGGGATGACAGGCTTCTTTTTTTCTTTTCTAGAACATGCTGACCTCATTCCTTCCTCGGGACCTTCACACTGGCGATTCCCTCCATTTCAACAAGATCTTCGTGGAGCTGGTTCCTTCCCATCATTTGAGGTGCAGTTCAAATGTCACCTCTTCAAAGAGGCCTCCCCGCCCTGTCTCGGGGCGGTGTCCTACAGAGGTTGAGAGCTTGTGTCAGAACTCCACCCTGCCATTACTGGGGCCATTTTGCTTTGGAAAAGTTAGTCTTCTTGTGCATCAGTTTCTTAATCTGCAAATAAGGTTATTAATAGTAGTAACTACTTAGGCAGATTTCTTTTTTAAAATTTTTTAATTTAAAAAATTTTTTTTATTTTTTATCTTTTTTTTCTTTTGAGACAGAGTTTCGCTCTTCTTGCCCAGGCTGGAGTGCAATGGTGCAATCTCAGCTCTCCGCCACCTGTGCCTCCTGGGTTCAAGAGATTCTCCTGCCTCAGCCTTCTGAGCAGCTGAGATTACAGGCATGCACCACCATGCCCGGCTAGTTTTTTGTATTTTTAGTAGAGATGGGGTTTCTCCACGTTGGTCAGGCTGGTCTTGAACTCCTGACCTCAGGTGATCCGCCTAGCTAGATTTCCCAAAGTGCTGGGATTACAGGCATGAGCCACCGACAAGAGACTTGCTGTGTCACCCAGGCTGGAGTGCAATGGCACCATCTCAGCTCACTGCAACCCCCACCTCCTGGGTTCAAGCGATTCTCCTGCCTGAGCCTCCCAAGTGGCTGGGATTAAAGGCGCCCAGCTAATTTTTGTATTTTTAGTAGAGACAGGGTTTCACTATGTTGGCCAGGCTGGTCTTGAACTCCTGACCTCATGATCTGCCCACCTTGGCCTCCCAAAGTGTTGGGATTATAGCAGTGAACCACCATGCCGGGCCCTTCTTTTTTCTTTTTTTTTTTTTGAGACAGAGTCTTCTCTGTTGCCCAGGCTGGAGCGCAACGGCGCCATCCCGGCTCACTGCAACCTCCGCCTCCTGGGTTCAAGGGATTCTCCTGGGTCCGCCTCCTGAGCAGTTGGGACTACAGGCATATACCACCATGCCTGGCTAATTTTTGTATTTTAGAGATGGGGTTTTGCCATGTAGCCCAGGTTGGTCTCGAACTCCTGACTTCAAGTGATCCACCAACCTTGGCCTCCCAAAGTGCTGGGATTACAGACATGAGCCACTGTGGATGATCATACTTCAGCAGATTTCTGATGGTGGAATGATAAAGAAGGCTTACAGAAAGAACTAAGAACATCTCTTACCACACAGTATGCACCCAATAAAAGTTGGCTATAATCTACAGTAAATTCCACCCTTCCCCAGGCCCCTTCCTGCCTCATGGGCCAGTTTACTGTCTTCTCGACAGTGAAGACTACCTTATTTCTTTACTTCCCTGACTCCAATAGGTCAGGAAATGGGACTGGATCATTTCCTGGGACTGTGCTTCCAGCACAGGGCCCAGGTACACAGGAAATATTTTATCAAGTGAATAAGTGAATTGACAGCAGTGGGAAAGGGCTGAGAACAGGTTCTGCAGCTAGGCGTGGTGGCTGCGGCCTGTAATGCCAGCACTCCGGGAGGCTGAGGAGGGAGGACTGCTTGAGGCTGGGAGTTCAAGACCACTCTGGGCAACGTAGTGAGACTGTGCCTTTATAAAAAACACAAAAAATTAACCCGGTGCAGTGGTACACGCCTGCAGTCCCAGCTACTCGAGAGGTGGAGGTGGGAGGATTGCTTGAAAGCAGGAGTTTGAAGTTATAGTGAGCTATGAATACAGCCTGAGCAACAGGACAAGACTGTCTCAAAAAAAAAAAAAAATGGATTCAGTGATAGTCAGGTACACATGGCCCTTCCTGTCATCTCAGCTTCTAAAGTTCTGAGCATCTCTGAGGGGAAGGACTAGGTTTTAATCATCTTTCCATCTCCTTTGTCTACCACTGCAAAGTGGCAGCATCTCCAGCCTCCCTACGAGTTTCCTTGGGGCTTACAGGTAATATTCCACACAGCAGCCAGAGGGAACTTTCAAGACGTAAATCAGAATAGACCCTCCCCTGCTTAACACCCTGCGCCAGCTCCCACTGGCTTAGAACACAGGAGTCTTTCCCATGACCCGTGGCTCTGCATGATCAGCTCCCTCCTGTCCTGTCACTGCACCCCAGCCACAGTCCTGTTGATCTGTAAACAGCCAAGTTTGTTCCCACCTCAGGACCTTTGCACTAGCTAATCCTTCTGGCAGAAAAACTCTTCCCCCAGATGTTTGCGTGACTGGTTCCTTCTTCTCATTCAGGTCTTAGCTCAAATGCCCCAATCCCCAGCCCCTCCCCACCCCCAATACCCTGCTGTATCACCCTGGTTTGTCTTCATAGCACATATTGCTGGCTGACATTATCCTATTTATTTGGTTTCTAGTTTCCAGACTGTCAACTAGAAGGTCAGATCGAAGGCTGGGATATGCCTGCTGTGTTCACTGCTTTAACCACAGTGCCTAGCACACAATAAAGGCTCAGGAAAGATCGGCTGGGGATGGTCACTCACGCCTGTAATCCCAGCACTTTGGGAGGCCAAGGCGGGCGGATCACCTGAGGCCCGGAGTTCGAGACCATCCTGGCCAACACGGCAAAACCCCATCTCTACTAAAAAAATACAAAACTTAGCCAGGCATAGTGGCACATGCCTGTAATCCCAGCTACTTGGAGGCTGAGGCAGGAGAATCGCTTGAACCTGGGAGGCGGAGATTGCAGTGACTCCAGATGGCACCACTGCACTCCAGTCTGGGTGACAGAGCAAAATTCTGTCTCAAACAAACAAAAAAAAAGATTTACAGAAGGAATGAGTCATAAAGGGCCCTCAACCCCTTGGCCTTCAAACTTAAATGGAACCAAGGGAGGGCAGGCACTGGGACCAGCCATCCGGTGTTTCTTGCTTCCTGCTCCCACAAGCCTGAGCGGCTAAGCACTAGTCTGTCCAATTTCACTCCCATTACTCCTCCATATCCCCTTCTGATGTAGATTCTTCTCACTGTCCCATGAACACACCATGCTCACTCCCATGTCTTTGCCTCAGCAGTGCCCCCCGCCTGGGATACTCTTCCAAAAACCAGCTCAAGTCCCACTTCCTCCTGGTGTCACCGTTCGTCTCTCCTCACCTCTCTTCTCTGAGCTCCTCCAGCCCTTACAACCTAAAGTCCAAATCTGAGGCTTCATTATGTACTATCTAGGCTGCGGCGTTTACTGTAAATACTGTGTGCTCACCATGTGCCCAGTGCTATGTAAAGGCCATCTACTTTAACTCAGCTGTAAGCTAAGATGGAGCAGGGGAATATTACCCCATTTACACATGAGAGCACAGAGGCTCCACGGAGTGAAGTGACTTTCCAATGTTTTACAGAAGGTACGTGGTGGACCTGGGGTTCAAATCGAGGCCTTCCCGACTCCAGAGCCTGCATCCCTTGCTCCAGTGGGCTCTCAGCTGCTGGGTGAGGCTGTTCCTGAGAGGTCTCCTCTTGCGCTTCCCAAAACAACAGAGGAGACCACCAATGGCCCAGACCTAGCCATCAGGAGACTGGGGTTTGAACCCCAGCCGGGCCTCTCTCTGGGTCAGATGCTTCCTCTGTGAGCTGGGATCACTCTGCTCTGGCACACGGTCTGGTGCTGATCAGATCTCTTTGGGGTCGTTTGCAGTCAGACCTGCGCGTGAGACCCGCTCCCGCCTGGCCCTGCCCTGGGCGCACAGGGCGGCCTCGCCACTTGTTTGGCAACTTCTCCGCGGCCTCGGATCCTGCTCCAGCATTACTGCTGGAGTTGTTCCCCCATTTTACAGACAGGAAAACTGAGGCGGGCAGAAAGAAAGACCCCGCCCGGCCGGCCCTCACCCTTGTTCTTCTGCGTCCGAGCGATCTCCTTCTCGATCTCCGAGATCTTCTCTAAGATCCCCATGGCGGCAGCAGAGTTGGGCGTACGGACCGCGGCCGCGGAGGCACCGGGAATTCCGGCCTGTCGGCGGCAACAGAAAAGCGTGCACCCGGAAGCGAAGGAGAACAGCGTTCTCGTGGGCGCCTGGTGCTCCGGGATTCAGAGTCCGGGCGCGCGCCGTCGAGCCGAGTGCCAGACACTATCGGTTCCGCCCGCTGGGCCGGCCAGGCTGTGGACCGCTGGAAACGGCCGGGCCGTGTTGTCCTGGCCCGCGGCTAAGCTGGCAGGAGCAGGCAACGAACAGAGGGAATCTGCCCGTGAGGAACCCTGAACTGCCGGTCCCTGAGCGCAGCTGACTGGCTGTGTCATGAAAAGAAGCTGAACCGAAAGCCTGGTGGCTCTCTTTATACTATAAATGGGTGTCCAATCTTCTGCTTCCCTGGGCCACATTGGAAGAAGAATTGTCTTGGACCACACATAAAATACACTAACGATAGCTGATGAGCTTAAAAAAAAAAAATCTCAGAGGTTTTTTGTTTGTTTCTTTGTTTTGTTTTTTGAGATGGAGTCTCACATTGTCCCCCAGGCTGTAGTGCAGTGACCTCGGCTCACTGCAGCTTCCGCCTCCGGGGTTCAAGTCATTCTCCTGCCTCAGCCTCCCGAGTAGCTGGGATTACAGGCGCCCACCACCACGCTCAGCTAATTTTTGCCTTTTTAGTAGAGGCAGGGTTTGGCCATGTTGGCCAGGCTGGTGACGAACTCCTGACCTCAAGTGATCTGTCCGCCTCAGGTTCACAAAGTGCTGGGATTGCAGGCGTGAGCCACTGCACCCTGCCTAAATTTTATAATGTTTTAAGAAAGTTTATGAATTTGTGTTCAGCCACATTCAAAGCTGTCCTGGGCCACATGTGGCTGCAGGTCTCAGGTTGGACAAGCTTAAGAGGTTCAAAGCGGATCCCCAAGATCTACCAACTGCACTCCAGCCTGGGCAACAGAGTGAGACCCTGTCTCAAAAAAAGAAAAAAAACGTGGATCCCCATACCACTGGGGTTATTTTGTTGTTCTTTTTTGTTTTTGGAGACAGGGTCTCACTTGATCACCCAGACTGGTGTGCAGTGGTATGATCACAGCTCACTGCAGCCTCGACCTCCCAGGCTCAGGTGATTCTCCCTCCTCAGTCTCCCAAGTAGCTGGGACCACAGACCTGCACAACCAAGACTCGCTGGTTTTTGTATTATGTTGTAGAGACAGAGTTTCACCATTGTTGCCCAGGCTGGTCTCCAACTTCTGAGCTCAAGCAATCCGCCAGCCTTGGCCTCCCAGAGTGCTGGGATTTCAGGCATGAGCCACCACACCTGGCCCCCCATACCACCTTAACTAAGTAGTCCAACTCAGCATCACCGATCGTCAGATGCCTCCTGATGTGAAGCAGTGTAAAGTAGACAGTATCTTATGACTTTTTTTTTTTTAGACAGTATCTCCCCTGTTGCTTAGGCTAGAGTGCAGAGGTTACAGCTTACTGTAAACTCAAGTGATCCTCCCACCTCAGCCTCCTGAGTAATTATGACCACAGGCCCAAACCATCATGTCTGGCTAATTAAAAAAAAAACAACTTTTTTTCAGAGATGGGGTCTCACTATGTTGCCCAGGCTGGTCTTGAACTCCTGGTCTCAAGCAGTCCTCCCACCTCAGCCTCCCAAAGTGCTGGGATTACAGGCATAAGTTGCCTCGCTTGGCCGACAGCATCACTTATGTAGAATTCTTACCAAAAATACTATAAATGAGTTTAGGCATCAGGAAACATCCGATAAATGTAGAAGGCAGAACATTTTATAAGGCAAGTGGCCTTGGTTCATCAAAATCGTCAATGACAGTGGCGGAGGGGGCAGGCAGGGGGATTGTTCTAAATGAAAAAAATGTTGCATGTGTGGAACTTGTCTGGATTCTGGTTGAAATTTTTATTTTATTTATTTATATTTATATATCTTTTTTTTTTTTTTTAGCGATGGGGTCTCTCTGTATCACCCAGGCTGGAGTATAGTGGCATGATTGTGGTTCACTGCAGCCTTGAGCTCCTGGGTTCAAGTGATCCTCTAGCTTCAGCCTCCCAAGTAGCTAGGACTACAGGCACATGCCACCATGGCTAGTTAATTCTGGTTGAAAAATTTAAAAGCACCTATAAAAAGTCATTCTGAGCTGGGTGCGGTGCTGTGTACCTGTAGTCCTGATTTCTTGGCAGGCTGAGGCAGGAGAATCACTTGAGTCCAGAAGGTTGAGGCTGCAGTGAGCCATAATCATGCCACTACACACCAGCCAGGACCATAGAGGGAGATGCTGTCTCTAAAATAAATTAAATAAACAAACATTTTGAGTAAATAAAAAACATTCTGAGGACAATTTGCGGGAAAATCTGACTATGAATGGGATATTGAATATTCTGGAGCTGTTACCAGTTTTCTTGGTGTGATGAGTGTCTTTATTCTCAGCAGAGGTACACGCAGTATTTAGGGGCTGTCTTCGTGTCCTCGGGCTGCCATAGAATACCATGGACTTGGTGGCTTAACCAACAGACATTTATTTTTTCACAGTCCAGACGCTGCAAGTCTGAGATCAGGATACCAGCATGGCTGCATTCTGGTGAGGGCTCTCTTCCTGTTTTGCAGAGGGCCACTTTCCCACAGTGTCCTCAAATGCCCTTTCCTCAATGCATGTTCTCAGAGGACAAGCTCTCTGGTGTCCCTTCTTACAAGGGTACTATGTCCATCATAAGCTGTATCCTATACCCCCATGAACTCATCCAACTCAAATTACTCCCATAGGCACCAGCTCCAAATACCATCACATCACAAACAGCCTGTAGTAGGTGTGACATCTGTATCTTACTCTCAACCAGTTCAAAGTATGTATATCTGAGGCTGGGTGAGGCGGCTCATACCTGTAATCCCAGCACCTTGTGAGGCTGAGGCGGGAGGATCACCTGAGGTCAGGAGTTCGAGATCAGCCTGGCCAACATGGTGAAACCCCTTCTCTACTAAAAATATAAAAATTAGTTGGGCATGGTGGTGCATGTGGGTAATCCCAGCTGCTGTGGAAGATGAGACAGGAGAATCACTTGAAACCAGGAGGCAGAGGTTGCAGTGAGCCACCACTGCACTCCAGCCTGGGCAATAGAGCAAGACTGTGTCTCAAAAAAAAAAAAAAAAAAAAAAAACCAAAAAAACAAAATATGTATATGTTTAGAGAAAGCAGGCTAAAGTAAGTGTGCCAATATGTTAACAATTGTTGAAACTGAGGGGAGGGTATGTGGGTGTTTATTAAATTATTCTTCCAACTTTTCTGTATGTTATTAGTAAAAAATTTCGGGGAGGAAACACGTCCTTGAAAATCATACCACCTGTGTTCACCCTCCAGGTTCCTAACTGTGTGAGCTTGGCTACATTTCTTAAGCTCTCTGAGCCCTGTTTCTACATCCTAAAAGTGGGAATGATGTGATTGTTATAAAAATGAAGTAAGATAATGGCTGTAGGGCACCTGGCATATAGTTTGCTTGCTCATAATTTGTCCTTGAATGCCAGAACCATTGGAAATTATTTCTTCTCTCTGGATGCCATGGAATTCCTCAGATTCAACCCCTATTTATTGAGCACCTACTATTCACCAGGCTCGGGGCTAGATAGGAGCTTTTGCAAACTTTGAACTTACCGCTCTCATCTACATTTTACAAAGTGAAGTCTCAAGCTATGCAAAGTGCCTGGCCCAGTATTCAAGCCATTCAATGGCAGGGCTGAGATGTTAATCCAGGGCTTTCAATTCCAAGTCCTGTGACTCTAACGTAACGGTAGATGTATGATGTTTCTGTAAGGTTTAAAGAAGATGATAATGGTGAGAACAATTTGGGAACTGGGGTGGCCCGTGAAGATGTGGGGGCCTGAAGAACCCTGGCCCATGTTGGGGGTTCTGTCAGTTCTCTCTCTGCCTCCACCTTCTACATCAGTGGCTCTCGGGGCCTCCTTCACTGCTGTCATTGTGCCCACAAAGGCAGATTCACTTCCAGTTTTCAGTTGGGGAAACAGAAGAGTTTTGGAAAATGACTCACCTTCCAAGAGTCCTGGCATCTTTGCTGCCGTATCTGCTTCCATGAAATCCCTGTGGGCCTCAGTTCTTCCCAGGTAACGTTGGAATCATGCCTACTTCAAGGGTCAAGGGAGATGACCGCACGTCAGACTTTCTCTAGGCAACCGGCACTCCTGCTTGGAAGATCTGGGTTCTCCAAACCCTAACCTGGAAGGCCAACTACGAGCCTTGCTGTTCATGCCGCGCAATGAGCCTTGAGGCAGAGTTTAAATGCTTCTGAAGAGGCTGCTGCTGGAACTGTAAATACATTTGGTTTGTGCGTCAAGACACTATCAGCTGGGCGCAGTGGCTCACCCTTGTAATCCCAGCACTTTGGGAGGCTGAGGTGGGCAGATCACCTGAGGTCAGGAGTTTGAGACCAGCCTGGCCAACATGGTGAAACCCCATCTCTACTCAAAATACAGAAAAATTAGCTGGGCATGGTGGTGCATGCCTGTAGTCCCAGCTACTTGGGAGGCTGAGGCAGGAGAATCACTTGAACCTGGGAGGTGGAGGTTGCAGTAAGCCAAGATGGCACCACTGCACGCCAGCCTGAGTAACAGAGCAAGACTCTGTCTCAAAAAAAAAAAAAAATAAATCTATCAACAGAGTGAAAAGGCAACCCACGGAATGGAAGAAAATATTTGCAAATCATATATCTGAAAACAGCCCAATTAAAAAATGGGCAGCCGGGCGCGGTGGCTCAAGCCTGTAATCCCAGCACTTTGGGAGGCCGAGGCGGGTGAATCACGAGGTCAAGAGATCGAGACCATCCTGGTCAACATGGTGAAACCCCGTCTCTACTAAAACTACAAAAAATTAGCTGGGCATGGTGGCGCATGCCTGTAGTCCCAGCCACTCAGGAGGCTGAGGCAGGAGAATTGCCTGAACCCAGGAGGCGGAGGTTGCGGTGAGCCGAGATCGCGCCATTGCACTCCAGCCTGGGTAACAAGAGCGAAACTCCGTCTCAAAAAAAAAAAAAAAAAAAAAAAAATGGGCAAAGAGCTTGAATTGAAATTTCTCCAAGGAAAATATACCTGAGGAGTGAGTGTTTAATGGGTGCTGAGTTCCAGTTTGGGAAGATGAAAACGTTCTGGAGACACAGGGTGGTGATGGTTGTGCAACAATATGAATGTCTTAATGCCACTTAACTGTGCCCTGAAAAATGGTTAAGATGGTCAATTTCATGTATATTTACATCTATTTTACCACAACGAAAGTAAATAAATAAAGCATTTCAGAAGAAATTCTGGCAAAGTAACTGGGGGCAAATCTGGACCTTGTTTGTAATCACAGTCATCGAATCGGGACAGTATTCCTTGCTCAGATTCATTCACTTATGTAACAATACTGGCTCCGTGTTAGAGAAAAGCTTGTTTGCTTGAATATAATTCTGCTTAGCTTAAGTTTATAGATTTTTCATTTGAAACAGCCTCAGGAAAACAGGACCTTCAATAGAGATAAAAGAAAATACGCAGACCAGCTGCTCTAGGAACAGGCTGACCGGCCCGATAAGAACAGCTCGATGGTGCCTGCAGACGCCCACAAGACATTGACCAAGGAAGTAACAATTAACTGCCCGCCTGAGACCGTGTACATTTCACAAGAACGCTTTGATCATCATTTGTACTCCCCTAATTTCCCTGAAAACTCTTCATCCGGAGATAGAACTTGGAGAGGTAGACTTCAGACAAATTCGCTGCCTCCGACCACAAGATTTCACCAAAGCTTGTTTCTTGAATTTTGTTAGTTTCTTTTACTTTACTTTTCTTTCTTTTTTTTTTTTTTTTTTTTGAGACAGGGTCTCATGTAGTCACCCAAGCTGGCGTGTAGTGATGCAATCTCAGCTCACGGCAACATCCACCTCTCCAGCTGAAGGGATCCTCCTGCCTCAGCCTTCCGAGTAGCTGGAACCTCAGGTGTGCACCTGTCTATTCAAATTAAACTGGCTACTGGAACTGTTTGGCTGCTCAGCTGGTGTCAGGTAAACACAACTCATGCGTCCTCTAGATAAATAAATGAATGGGACACCAGTCCTGTCCCCAGGAAGCTCAGAGCTTGGCTGGAGAGTTAGATAAGTGAACAAAAAGACAGGAAGTCAGCAAAAGATAGACTGGGCATAACCCTAGGGTATGTGAGAATCATTGCATTATTAGTATCATTATTATTATTTGGAGCTTGGGTCTTACTCTAGTGGCCAGGCTAGCCTCAAACTCCTGGGCTCAAGAGATTCTCCCAATTTAGCCTCCAGAGTAGTGGGGACTATAAGCACAAGCCCAAGCCACTGTGCCTTTTTTTTTTTACATAGTCGTGCTTTGTTGCCCAGGCTTGACTGGAGTGCAGTGGTGCAATCTCTGCTCAATGCAACTTCGGCCTCCTGGGTTCAAGCGCGTCTCCTGCCTCAGCCTCCCGAGTAGCTAGGATTACAGGTATGTGCCACCATGCCTGGCTAATTTTTGTATTTTTAGTAGAGACAGGGTTTCACCAGGTTGGCAGGGCTGGTCTTGGACTCCTGATCTCAAGTGGTCTTCCCGCCTCGGCCTCCCAAAGTGCTGGAATTACAGGTGTGAGCTGCTGCACCATCGACACCCCTGTTCCCTGAAGCCTGGGCATTCACCAAAGGTACATGCTACCATGTTGGGACAGGCTGTGGGGAGCATGTTGCACATCTGATGAAAAAGTTCATTTTGCTGAGTGTGGTGGCTCATGCCTTTGATCCCAACACTTTGGGAGGCCAAGGCGGATGGATCACTTGAGATCAGGAGTTCAAGACCAGCCTGATCAACATGGTGAAACCCAGTCTCTACTAAAAATACAAAATTAGCCAGGCATGGTGGCGGATGCCTGTAACCCCAGCTACTTGGGAGGCTGAGGCAGGAGAATCGCTTAAACCTGGGAGGTGGAGGTTGCAGTGAGTCAAGATCGTGCCATTGCACTCGAGCCTGGGCAACAAGAGCAAAACTCTGTCGAGAGAGAGAGAGAGAGACAGAGAGAGAGAGAGAGAGAGAGGAAAAAAGAAAATGTTTATTTTTATTTATTTTCATTTTTGAGACGAAGTCTCACTTTGTCACCCAGGCTGGAGTGCAGATCTCAGCTCACTGCAACCTGTGCCTCCCAGGTTCAAGCAATTCTCCTGCCTCAGCCTCCCGAGTAGCTGGGACTACAGGCGCATGCCACCACAACCAGCTATTTTTTAAATATTTTTAGTAGAGAGGGGGTTTCACCGTGTTAGCCAGGATGGTCTCAATCTCCTGACCTCATGATCCACCCACCTCGGCCTCCCAAAGTGCTGGAATTACAGGCGTGAGCCACTATGCCTGGCCAAAAATGTTTATTTTTACCAGGCATGGGGCATTTTTTGAAGGTTGACTCTGACCCAGGAAAAAGAGCTTTTTTTTTTTTTTTGGAAACAGGGTCTCATTCTGTCACCTAAACTGGAGTGCAGTGACACAATCTGCAGCCTTGAACTCCTGGGCTCAAGTAATACTCCCGCCTCACCCACCTGAGTAGCTGGGAGTACAGGTATGCACCACCACACTCGGCTAATCTTTGTATTTTTAGTAAAGACTGGGTTTTGTTTATTTGTTTTAAATAGAGATAGGTTCTCACTATATTGCCCAGGCTGGTCTCCAACTCCTGGATGCAATCAATCCTCCTGCCTTGGCTTCCCAAAGTGCTAGGGTTTTTGTTTTTTTTTTGAGACAGAGTCTCACTCTGTCACCTAGGCTGGAGTGCAGTGGTGCAATCTTGGCTCACTGCAACCTCTGCCTCCTGGGTTCAAGTGATTCTCCTGCCTCAGCCTCCCGAGTAGCTGGGATTACAGGCGTGTGCCACCACGCTCAGCTAATTATTGTATTTTTAGTAGAGATGGGGTTTCACCATGTTGGCCAGGCTGGTCTCAAACTCCTGACCTCAATAGATCCACTCACCTTGGCCTGAGCCACCACACCCGGCCCCAAAGTGCTAGGATTATAGGCACGAGCCACTGCGCCAGGCTGAGACTGGGTTTTGCCATGTTGCCCAGGCTGGGAAAAGGAGCATTTTAATTCTGATTGGTGCACATTTCATTAAGGCTGCAGTAACCTCAGACATCTGGAGTCTAGCAGTGTGTAGGGCTGTTTGTCCCTTTGAACCTAGCTGTGTCTTCTGTGATGAGTTAACATCTGAGGGCTTTAGACCTCCTAAATGTTGTCTTCATTCTTACGGGAAGCTTCAAGCCCCAGCCCGTATGGAACAGGGTTAGGCAGAGACAATTGTACGGGGGCCCTCTGCAGGTGCACTGGAGGGATGACTGGCCCCAAGTGGCAGTGGGAAATGGCTCTGTGGTACACTCAGGGTGACCAGGCCCCAGAGTTCATCGTCTTGGGAAATGGCAAATATTCCTGGCCCCCAAGATTGGTAGAAGCTGCCATTTAGATGGGAAAGGAAAGGGGTCTGGGCAAGGGGTCCTTGCGTGGTAACCGGAGAGACTCAAGATGAGAAGGATCTCTCCAGAGTTTCAGCACCTGCAGCCTGAAACACTGACACCCAGGCCCTTTTCTGACCAGGTGATGGGAGAATCCCGATAAGAAACACCCAGTTGTCATTGTCAGCTCCCTTGGCAGGATGCAGGCTGTGAGTCTGATTTGAAATAAGGAATATAAAGTTCATGGGGTAAGATTCCTCCCCACTAAAGAGATGAGCAGCACGGGGTCCAGGAGCATGCATGGTGGATCCTAATGCAGCGTGGATGGCGCGGGTGGGGGGAAAGATCAGGAAACGTGTTCTGGGGAAGCTGGTTCCCTTAGCGAGTAAGGGAGGCAGGGGTTGAAAAGCGGGAATGAGCAGGGCTGGAGGGATTTCCCGTGAGCTCTGCCTGGGGCTTTGCATTTCTGGCAGCCTCTCTGGCAAGCCTGATGGAAGCTGGACAGTCACAGAGGCCTGGTCACACCTGTAGATTCTCCTGAGGGGTCTGGACTTGATCTTGTAGGGAGCAGGAACACATTTAAGGTGGTCTGACCAAATGTGAAGTCTTCTCCCTTCCAAACTTTTTCTTTTTCTTTTCTTTTCTTTTTTTTTTTTTTTTGAGATAGAGTGCAGTGGCGTGATCTCAGCTCACTGCAAACTCTGCCTCCCGGGTTCAAATGATTCTCCTGCCTCAGCCTCCCAGGGAGCTTGGATTACAGGCACCCACCACCATGCCCAGCTAATTTTTGTATTTTTAGTAGAGATGGGGTTTCATCATATTGGCCAGGCTGGTCTTGAACTCATGGCCTCATGATCTGCCCACCTCGGCCTCCCAAAGTGCTGGCATTACAGGCCTGAGCCACCACACCAGGCCCTCAACTTTCTTTTTTTATTTTTATTTATTTATTTTTGTTGTTGTTGAGATAGGGTTTTACTCTGTAACCCAGGCTGGAGTGCAGTGGTGTGATCTCAGCTCACTGCAACCTCCACCTCCTGGGCTCAAGCGGATCCTCCCACCTTGGCCTCTCAAAGTGCTGGTATTACAGATGTGAGCCACCAAGCCCAGCCCCAACTTTCCAGAACTCCGATTCCATCCCTCCTTTGAGTCCACCAGGATCTCCAATTCATTGGTGCTACTATTTTCATCCCCTTGAAGTCTTCTTTCCCTCTGTATCCAGCTCGAATTCCATGGTCTTCACTTACTTCACTCCCTTGCACACACGACAAACTCCCCGACTCTTCGCCCACCTGTACTTGCAAAACTGCAGGCCTCTTCCTACTCTGCACCGGCACCTGGGCTAGGAACGTGTAAATTCCCAGCCACCCCTCCAGGAGACACTGAGCACAGCCCAGTGGGCATGCTTGGCTTCCACATCCATCCACTCTCCCCCTCCTGGACAACCATCTTGCACCTCCGTTCTCCTCAAAGCCCTATACCTCTCCCCCATCCTCATCCTCAGGAGGGTTGTCTGCCTGGCGCTCAAACTCGCTAAGAACCATTGAGGAAATGAGACAAGAACTTCCACAAACTTCCAACTTGCCAGCATTGGGATGCTTGTTCCCAGAAACGAACTCTCGGTGCTTCTGCCTGAGCCACCCCTGTCCTACACATGAACTTTGCGTTCTGCTGGGTCACTTTCAACAGCATGCAAATATGCTACTACACCTCCCTTGGAAAAAGGAAGCAAAACTCTTTCTCTTGCAGGTCTGAATTTTCTAGTTTTGTACAATGCATCCCTACTGTGTCTGAATTAATGGATGGTTATTTTTTAATATTTTCAATGCAACTTTTGTTTTGGAGTATAATTCACATGCAATAAAACACACCATTTTCCAGTGCACAATTCAATAGAGTTCTGGGCAATGCATAGGGCCATGCAGCCACCACCATATTTGACACGCAGAACATCTCCATCACTCCACAAACCCCACTGCCCCACTCAGTCCCCAGCCCAGCGCTGCCCCAGGCTGCCACCCATCTGCTTTATCACGACCAGTTAGACTCGACTTTTCTACAACTTCATCTGAATGGAATCATGCAGCATCTTGTTTTCCGTGTCTTGATTCCCCTGCTCGGCATAATGTTCCAGATTCATCTATGTTGTGTCTATCACTATAGTACATTTATTTTTATTGTCGAGAGGTGTTTCATTATATAGCTGTACTACAATTTATAATAAATGGTTACTTAGACATTCATTAACATTTGGCAATGGTTCCTTGAATATGACACCAAATGCACAGGCAACAAAAGAAAAAAATAGATAAAATTGGATTATATTGAAACAAAAAACTTTTGTGCATCATTAAGGCACTATCAAGAGAGGGAAGGGGCTGGGTGCAGTGGCTCATGCCTGTAATCCCAGCACTTTGGGAGGCCGAGGTGGGTGGTTCACCTGAGGTCAAGAGACGGAGACCATCCTGGCCAACATGGTGAAACCCTGTCTTAACTAAAACTACAAAAATTAGCTGGGTATGGTGGCGCATGCCTGTAATCCCAGCTACTGGGGAGGCTGAGGAAAGAGAATTGGTTAAATTCAGGAGGCAGAGGTTGCAGTGAGCCGAGATTGTGCTATTGCACTCCAGCCTGGGTGACAGAGCAAGACTCTTGTCTCAAAAAAAAAAAAAAATTATATGATCTAGCAATTTCATCTTAGTTACATACCCACAACACTTGAAAGCAGGGATTCAAACAGATACTTATATACCAGTGTTCATAACAGCGTGACGCATAATAGTCAAAAGGTAGAAACAGCCCAAATATTCATCAGCAGATGAATGGATAAAATGTGTTATATACATACAATGGAATACTGCTCCGCCATAAAATAGAAGGAAATTTTGACACATTCTACAAGTGGAAAAAAAAACCAGTCAGAAAAAGATAAATACTGTATGCTTTCATTTCTATAAATGGGGAAATGAAATCATGGGGACAGAAAATAGAATGGTAGTTGTCAGGACTGGGGGAGCAATGGGGAGATAGTGTTTACGGAGTCCAGAATTTGTCTGGGATGATGGAAAAATTCTGGAAACAGCGGTGACAGGAACACAATGTGAATGTACTTAATACCACTGAACCGTACACTTAAGAGTGGTTAAAGTGGTCAATTTTATGTAATTAAAGTTTTACCACAATAAACAAAGCCTCATTACATATAATTTGCAGAAAACCCCTCCCCTGGCAAAACACACACATACACACACACACACACACACACACACACACACACACACAAAACCAACAACCCATTTCTAGACCACTTCCCCTGATAGCTACTTCCTATTTATTTTCTTTCCTTATGCAGCAGAACTCTGCAAGCTACTCACATCAACCTAAAATAAGCAAGAGAGAGACTGACACTCCAAAACAAAGAGTTTATTCGAGAATAGCAAGGGATTGCAATCTGGGGTATATGGGGTTGGGGAAAGGGGAATTAATCTTTTAGAGGTAAAAAGGAGAAGTCCGTATAAGCTGTTTTGAAACAGAGAACACTGGTCACAGGGGCTTCTCACAGGCTCCAGTTCCCCGCTCCCTGGCAGTGTGGCAACTGTGTGAATGGCCAGAAGCCACACTGAGTACACCAACACCACAAGCCTGAAGGCCCTTCTGTCATCTCAGGGCGGGAGGCTCACTTGGTTACGTTCAAAGCTTTCGGTGCATTGGAGTCACCAGGACAGGTTTAAAAACATCGACAGGTTGTGAGGACTGGTCTGGGTGCTGCCTGACATTAAATCAACTCCCATATGCAGTGCGGCCGGGTTTCAGAAGCACTGCTTCAGGTCAAGCCAGTGAGAAGGCATGGAGATGGAGGGGCTGTAGGGCAATTATGGAGAAGAAAGAACCATGACTAATGCATTGAAAAATGAAGCAAGCTGAAAAATCAGAAGGAAAAAAAATGGCAAAAATAAACTTGAATCCAGCATATGTTTCTCTACAAATGAAAAGCCTTACATGTTTTCCCTGCTATGTACAAATAGGGAGTTTCAATCTTTCCATGTTTTGGGGAAAAAATCTGGAGGGAAAAGCTGTTCAACTGCAATCCAATTTTCAGATTTTCAGGACTTTTTTCTTTTTTATGTATATCAAAGCCAACTGCCTATATCATTACCAAGCCATTTTAATGCTTCCCTTCCCAGGTGCAGTTCGGATGAGTGGAGACAGCAATTTTTTTTTTTTTTTTTTGAGACAGAGTCTTGCTCTGTCCCCCAGGCTGGAGTGCAGTGCTGCAGTCTTGGCTCATTGCAACCTCCACCTCCCAGGTTCAAGTGATTCTCCTGCCTCAGCCTCCCGAGTAGCTGGGACTACAGGCATGTGCCACCACACCTGGCTAACTTTTTATATTTTTAGTAGAGATGGGTTTTTGCCATGTTAGCCAGGATGGTCTCGATCTCCTGACCTCGTGATTCCCCCACCTCAGCCTCCCAAAGTGCTGGGATTCAGGTGTGAGCCACTGTGCCTGGCCAGAGACAGCATTCTTATTTATAATTTTCCTTTTGTACTATTTTGCAATCGGTTTTACACTTAAATCTGCACAATTTCTGCTGTTCCTATAGATAGCCTAAAAACAAAGCAAACTAAAGGTTATAAATCAGGAATCTAAGAATTGAGATATGAAAGAGATTTTTGCTATAGCTGCTGCAGACATGTTTTATTTCTGCATCACCCTCAATACCAACAGTGCATTTGCATGCGGCAAGGTTCAGCACATACTTTTTATTTATTTATATTTTTTGAGACGGAATCTCATTCTGCCACCCAGTCTGGAGTGCAGTGGCGAGATCTCAGGTCACTCCAAACTCTGCCCCTCGGGTTCAAGTGATTCTTCTGCCTCAGCTTCCTGAGTAGCTGGGATTACAGGTGTGTGCCACCATGTCTGGCTAGTTTTTATATTTTTAGTAGAGACAGAGTTTCACCAGGTTGGCCAGGCTGGTCTCGAACTCCTGACCTCAAGTGATCCTCCTGCCTTGGCCGCCCAAAGTGCTCGGATTACAGGCATGAGCCACTGATCCCTGGCCCAGTAGATATTTTATAACATTATTACTAAGCAAGAATAACATTTTACATGTTATTCAATTTACAATTATTCTTATTCAATTCACAATGTGCTTTCAGGAGCATCTTCTTGAATCCTCAACAATTCTTTAGTCCAGATAGAGGCTTTCCATTTTCTGGGTGAGAGAAGTTGGGCTCAGGGAGGTTATCTGACACATGAGGGCAGACTAGGACCTAACGTCGACAGGTGGAACCCAGGCCTCCCATGACTTTTCCATTCATAGATGGAAAACAAAACCACCAATAAATGATGTCTTGGCTCTGTGTGGTGGCTCACGCCTATAATCACAGCACTTTGGGAAGCTGAGGTGGATGGATTGCTTGAGCCCAGGAGGTTGAAACCAATGTGGGCAACATAGGGAGACCCCATCTTTAGAGAAATTAAAAAAAAATTATTTCTGCATCACTCTCAATACCAAAAACAGTGCATTTGTATGCAGCAAGGCTCAGGAGATATTTTTATTTACAATTAAATATATATTGGGCGTGGTTGCATGCCTGTGGTGCCAACTACTTGGGAGGCTGATGCAAGATTGCCTGAGCTTGGGAGGCTGCAGTGAACTGCGGTAGCACCACTGCACTGGTAACAGAGACCTTTTCTTGAAAGAGAAAAAGAAACAGTGTCTTAAATCCTGAGTCCAGCACTGTGAACAGTCTATTCTTTTCTTGACAACACATCTCATGGGAGAAAAAACTTATTATTGTTTAGACAGTATGAGATCGGAAAATACACACAACAGGGGAGCTTTGCCCTACCACTGATGTAAATTCCCTTAGCATTTCAACTTGCTTAAAATTTAGACCTACATTTCCTCAAAACCTCAGTGATGTTTCCAGCCATGTTCCTTCATGCCTCTATAGCAGAATGGTTTGTCAGAATGAACTGTAACAGGGCCGGGCACGGTGGCTCACACCTGTTAATCCCAGCACTTTGGGAGGCCGAGGTGGGCAGACCACGTCAGGAGATCAAGACCATCCTGGCCAACATGGTGAAACCCCATCTCTACTAAAAATACAAAAATAAGCTGGTGTGGTGGTGAATACCTGTAGTCCCAGCTATTCGGGAGGCTGAGGCAGGAGAATTGCTTGAGCCCAGGAGGCGGAGGTTGCAGTGAGCCAAGATCGTGCCACTGCACTCCAGCCTGCTGACAGAACGAGACTCCATCTCAAAAAAAAAAAAAAAAAAAAAAAGGAAGGAACTGTAATGGTTGACTTAGGGATCTTGTTGTTTGGGGGCCCAAGTGCCTGTGCTTTGGGACCTAGGCATCTCCTCTGAGGACCACAGTCACAGTGTCAAGAGCAGACCAACCACATTGCCTATCCCCACACCAGACCACAAAGCAGGCTTTGGACAGATACCTCTGCCTGCATATTTTCTCTGTGCTAAACAGAAATATAAACCCTTCACATATGCAGAAAAACAAATATGCTTCCACATTTCTGAAGAAATACAGAAATTAACAAATGGAGCTCAAATAGAAGTGTTGAGTAGCTGAAAACATTCAGAATGAAAAGGAAGGAGCAACCAGACCACTGCAACAGTTACTCAGAGCGGGCCTTGGCTTGCCCAGGCCCATGGAGGTCTCTGGCTGGCCGTGGCGAGCTCCACAGCCACAGGCCCAGAGAGGACTGGTTTCCTCTAATGGAGATGCTTTGGTTTAGAAATAGGACAAACTCACTGCTTAAATACCTTTATTATTTTTTAAAAATTATTTGGACATTGATAGCTCTGCAAAATACTTCTCCCATCCCAAACCCTCAAACTCTTTCCACATGTCCTCCATAAAGAAACAAAATAGTTATACTTTGCACCCATTCAAGTCTAATTTTTAAAAACATTTAAGATTCAAAATCAAATATTTTTTCCCCCACAACTTGTTAGTAATTTTAAACCACAATGCAACATACTTAATGGCATTTCTTTTTAAAAATTAGCTTATCAGACTATTTTATGAGAAAAAAAATCAATTCAAGGCCTTAGTGAGAATATTATATTCTCTGTTTCTGAAAGCAAAAGACATTGAAAACCCCTTTGCTCCTCTGAGTTTGTGATTTCAACATAACCAGTAAAACCAGCACACAGATGGACTTCCTACTTAACATCAGGCATTGCTTTGTTACTTTGGGACCACAGCTGAAATGCCATCTGAACTTGAAAGGGTGGGTGGGTGGAAGTCCAGCAAAGAAGAGGGTCGAGTCTGGGGACAGCAGAATGGAAGCTTTCTGAGCAGTGGAGTAAGAACAGCCAAACCCCTAGGATCCCACCTCGTGGCAGGCGTGTTTAGGGTGGAAGACAGTAGAATATCTGCAATCTGCACTAATTTCTTAAAGATGGATACAAGTGTCAACCAAAAATATTGCACATAGTTTCAGAGGCATGTAAACCACTGAGAAGGTTCAGGAAAGCATAACTAGAGATGAAGAGAAATCCCCAAAGTTCCTTCAGGAATACAGAGAAAGAAGTTGATATTGATCATTCAGGATTACTAAGAGGTGGAGGAAAAATCCTTAATCCCTTCCCTATCCTCAGCGGGCAGAGCTAACCAATCTCATAGATGTCTCTGAAGGATCTAGTAAAGGTATCACTTCTTCATTTTTCCCAGTGCAATGGGTGCACTTCATTACCTGGGTAAAAAAGGGAAAGAAGGAAAAAATCCTGCAATAGGACCTGCCTTGTTTGTCTAGAACACAGAACTGTTTGCAAATAGCCCTTCCTGCCCACTCAAACCACTACTCGGAGCCACAGCATAAGCCCTGGATGAGCTCCAGGGATGACTTCTGGACTCAGTGCTCCAAGGGGGCGCCTATATTCCTCACAGGCCTGGAAAAATGCAGAAGGTATGGACTCACATGCCATGAGGGGAGGGCTGAAGAGAGTGAACGGCACGAAAGGCAGAAGGACAACAGGACAGCCCCATGGCCTTCTTCACTCGTCCATCAGCTCAGTCAAGGCCACAGTAAGCATCTCCTCGTGTGAGCAGCTGGGCTTGACCAGAGCCAGCCCTTCTGATACCTTGTTGAGTTTTAAGATAGAGGAAACTGTTCCAACTCATCTCTGGGAATAAATTATTTCTCCCTTTAAGTTATCAGGCCAACTTTTTAGGGTTCCAAAGCCCTGACCTTACTGAATGGGTGGGTTGCCCCTCTGTACACAGTCCTGGGATTACAGATTTTAGATATCACAAGTGCCCACTGGCTACTTTCCCAAATTCCTCTCCCTTAAGGCTTCCCCTAACATTCAATCTCAGTAACATACAGTACATATGTCAATAAAATGAAAGTCACTTCTTAAGAATAAAGTTTCCCACTGCTCGTCTCACTGAAGGGCTTCATGTTCTCTTACGCCGCCCGCCTGTGGATATGCAGCCTCCAGGTTGCTTTGCTCCTGGGGGTTATCATGCAATCTTGTTTTTAAAGCTTTTCCTCTTGTATTCAGAGTAAGTCTTGTAAACCACCAGAAAATGCCAATTCCCCAAAGCCCTGCCCATATTTGTGGGCTACAACTGATGCCAACCTATTAAGCTTTTTCAACATTTTAAAAAACAAAACACCACAAACACACACACACACGCACGCACGCACGCACACACACACACACTTTGGCACGTGAGCCTCGAGTTATTTGAGCGTGTTCATGTTTCCCACCCCTTCCCCTGTCCCAACATTTCAGAGTCACTGTTTTCGGAGAACGACGGCCCCTTCTGCCTCATGGAAGGTCGCCGCCAAGCACTGCTGTTTTGAGTAGCAAAAGGAGGAGGCACGAATGCTAAACTGGCCCCAAAAACAGTTCTTGTGTTGAGCACTATAATTTATGCAATGCTGCAAAACTTTTGTACCAGGATGACTAGTTTCAAAACTGCTGGTTGATTAAATATACATATACATATAGATATCGATATAAAAATTACTAAGTCAACATTTGTTGTTTTCAATGTGAAAACGATAAAATGTAATTCTGAATAATTGTGCATTCGCCATAGGGTCCTCGTTAAAGGGACCATAAAAATAATTTTGTAATAAAAAACTCTTATTTTTAAGTTTAGTATTGCCCTCAAGTTCAAAAGTTTGGAGCAAATGTACTGAGTAAGCAGGACTGAAATCTGTACCTGCCAGGGATCTGGAAGCCTTAAATGTAGTGATCCCTGATGGCAGGCCCAGGGAACCTGACAGCCACTCACTAGCTCTGTGCTGTTAACAGCACAGGGCTCAGCAGTGCGCGCTGACCCGTGACACAATCAGCACTGAAGACTGAGGCGGCCCAGCGGGGACCGGTACCTCCACTTCTCGAGTCGTATCGGTGGCCGATGCTGCTGCAGCTGCAGCTGGCCAACTCCCTGCACAGAGCTCTCGGGGGCACAGAGGTGCTGGGGCTCTGCCTTCTCTTGAGCTACCAGACAAAGCAACGGGTGGGGGGGGGGATGGAGGGCCTGGGGACCACTGAGCACCAAGGCTGAGGGTGATCCAGCAGCAGACCTACTCGGCTGGAGGCGGGACAGAGGAAGGAATGGGCATTTCAGTGATGTACAAGTTAGCTGTGCAGGAAGGAAAAGTGCGTTTAAGGGAGCGTAAAAACAGGTGAAGACCAAACTGCCACTGAGGGGAGGAAGAACGAAGACTGCTCCCTCCACCTGCCCCACGGGCCAGCCATGCTCCTTGGATTCTGTGGGTTAACATTCATGCTTTGTGATGCGAGTCTGCTCGTGAAGAAACAGGAACACACTTCTCCTGGTTCTGGCAGGTACACAATTTTCTCGGCAAAGTTCTTTTTTGCCAAGTTCAGTTTTATTTGGTTGCTGTTCTGAACCGTTGTCACCGGAATTCATAGATGGGTGCACTGTGTTCAGGAACATGGGTTAGATTGAGGGACTGATACCTGCAAGGGGGAGGAGACAGAAGTGGGAGGTAGTCATCTAATGCACCCTGAGCCAAGGACATTAGCAACCCCCACAGAACTAGAGCACCTGACAAGTCACATACTTGGACTGAAATGCACATTTCATTTTCCATTTCTCAACTGAACCTAGTCTGATTTCTTTCTTTATTTGGTTAATCCTCCTGAACCATGCACAAGATGAGTTTTTTTTTTTTTTCATTCTGCTCTAATCATGAAGTAACTATGGTATATCTTATATAAAGGAGAACCCAATAAGCTCTAGGAGAAGATGTAGACCCACACCCCAGCCCTAACCGCACTGGCTGCTCTGCCCCCTCCTAATGTAGCATGTCATGCCAGGCTACAATATCCTAAGGACTTTATGGCTAGGACAGGCATATCCCAATTCTCATGGTATCTAAGGAGAGCTTAGAAAATTTAATTTCACTACTGCCTTCAACTGTATTTTATCTTTCATTTAAATTTTCTCACTTTCCTAGGTACGGTATTAAGCTCGGAAAATACTAGTGAGATCTAAGGTGTTTGCCTCCCCTGTTGGCAGGTGCTCCAGGGAGTCATGCAGAGGGAGGAGAAACAGAGGCAGACAATCCACACGCTGGGACGACAACCCCAGGCACATTTAGAGTCAATGCCTGGCATGGAGCGTGAAACAACACAGGAAAAAGCAGTTTATTTCTTACCAAAAACGAATTATCAGGGAAGAAATATGCATTAGCCATCAAGAATATGCAAATTAAAGCAACAATGAAATACTGCTGCACAACCACTAGGGTAGCTATAATTATAGAGACATGATAACAAGTGCCGGGGAGGATGTGGAGAAACTGGAACCCTCGCACACTGCTGGTAGGAATGCAAAATAGTGCAGCTGCTGTGGGAGACAGTTTGGCAGTTCCTCATAAAGTTAAATATAGCATTACCGTATGACCTAGCAATTTCACTTCTAGGTATATGTCCATAGTAATTGAAAGCAGGAACTCAGATATACCCATGCCTATAGCAGCATTATTCACAATAGCTAAAAAATGGAGGCAATCTACATGTCCATTAAATAATGAATGGATAAATAAAATGTTGTATATAGCTACAATGGAAAATTAATTAGCAATAAAAAAGAAGTTCTGATACTTGCTACAAAACGGATGAACCTTCAAAGGATTATGCTAAGTGAAAAAAGCCAGAGGCAAGGGCCGCATTTTGTAGGATTCCATTTATATAAAATATCCGGAAGAGGCAAAGCTATACACACAAAAGAGAAAGACTAGTGGATGCCCAGGGCTCAGAGGGGATGAGGAGTTGGGGATAATGGCTAAGGGGTATGGAGTTTCCTCTTGTGGTGATGAAAATGTTCTAAAATTGAGAGTTACACAACTCTATTAATATACTAAAGACCATTGACTTGTACACTTAAATTTTTTTTTTTTTGAGACAGTCTCGCTCTGTCACCTAGGCTGGAGTGCAGTGGCATGATCCCAGCTCACTGCAACCTCTGCCTCCAGGTTCAAGCGATTCTCCTGCCTCAGCCTCTCGAGTAGCTGGGACTACAGGCATGCACCACCATGCCCAGCTAATTTTTGCACTTTTGGTAGAGATGGGGTTTCACCATGTTGGACAAGCTGGTCTCAAAAGCCTAACCTCAAGTGATCCACCTGCCTTGGCCTCCCAAAGTGCTGGAATTACAGGTGTTAGTCACCATGCCTAGAAGACTTGTACACTTTAAATGAGTGATGTATAGTATTCAAATAATATCTCGGTAAAGCCATTATTTTATTTTTTTGAGATGGAGTCTCCCTCTGTTGCCATGCTGGAGTGCAGTGGCGTGATCTCAGCTCACTGCAACCTCCGCCTCCCAGGCTAACACAATTCTCCTGCCTCAGCCTCCCAAGTAGCTGGGACTACAGGTGTTTGCCACCACGCCCAGCTAATTTTTGTGTTTTCAGTAGAGACAGGGTTTCACCATGTTGGCCAGGATGGTCTTGATCTCTTGACCTCATGATTCGCCCACCTTGGCTTCCCAAAGTGCTGGGATTACAGGCATGAGCCACTGCGCCCGGCCATTTTTTTTTTTTTTTTTGAGATGGAGTCTCATTCTGTCGCCCAGACTGGAGTGCAGTGGTGCGATCTCAGCTCACTGCAACCTCCACCTCCCAGGTTCAAGCGATTCTCCTGCCTCAGCCTCCTAAGAAGCTGGGACTATAGGTGCGTGCCACCACTCCCGGCTAATTTTTGTATTTTTAGTGGAGATGGGGTTTCACCATGTTGGCCAGGGGGTCTCGAATGCCTGACCTCGTGATCTGCCCACCTCGGCCTCCCAAAGTGCTGAGATTACAGGCGTCAGCCATTGCACCCAGCCCAAAGCTGTTATTTTTAAAAAGGATTGTAAAAAGTTTTACAAAGTCGCATGAAAACAATTACTGAAAGCCTAAAAATCATGGTTGCAGGGCTAGCATTTATTGCAAATGTAATTTTGTTACCACTGAACAAAGAGTCTAGGATAGGATCACTTCACATACACCAAAGTGTGAAATACTGGAAAGGAAAGACAAAATTTTTACTTTCAGAGAGGAAATCAGGCATTTTATCATATGGTTTGCCCTCTGGGGATAGCAAGGTGCTTAAAAAGCAGCAAGGAAGGCTGGGCGTTGTGGCTTAACCCTGTAATCCCAGCACTTTGGGAGGCTGAGGCAGGTGGATCACCTGAGGTCAGGAGTTCGAGACCAGCCTGGCCAACATGGTGAAACCCCATATCTACCAAAAATCCAAAAAAACTAGCCAGGTGTGGTGGTAGGCGCCTGTAATCCCAGCTACTCAGCTACTCGGGAAGCTGAGGCAGGAGAAGTCACTTGAACCCAGGAGGTGGAGGTTGCAATGAGCTGAGATTGTGCCACTGCATTGCAGCCTGGGCAATAGAGGGAGACTGTCTCAAAAAAAGAAAAAGGCGACAAGGAGACAGGAGAATCCCCCACAAGGTGGCAAAAGTTAGCACTGAGGCAGAGTTCAGTCCTTTACCATGGGTGATGCACTGGGTGGGACTGTCCTCTCACAGGCCTCCAAGGCACGAGCCGGAAATCAAGTGCATGTCGGACCAACTCTAAGGAATGCAGCCACAACATTTCAAAGGCTGCTGACAGCAAAATTCACGTTTTAGTTACTAATTCAATTTGCAAGGATTAAATAAAAGCCAGTGAGATTGAGATAAACATTGCCAAAAATACAGTATTGCTTAAAAGTGCTTAGAAATGAGTTCTTTCACCCATACTTCATTTTCATCTCATTTACTCTGCTCTGTGGATAGGGATAAGGCCCTATTGTGAGATCACTTAAATAAGCTCTCAGCACCGGAGAATCACTCGAACCCAGGACGCAGAGGTTGCAGTGAGCTGACATAATGCCATTGCACTCCAGCCTGGGCAACAAGATCAAAACCCCATCTCAAAAAAATAAAATAAAATAAAATAAATTTTTTAAAAAGTTCTCAGCATCCAAATAAAGCACAGAAGCTATACAGAGACAGTCTAAGATACTGCTTTTGGGTGTGAAGAGCCAAGGGAGAGCCAGCGGGGCGGAAGCCCTCCCCGCGGCCTGTGCTCTGGGGTCCTCACCATTCTGAACTCCTATGGTAGTAGTAGCCCTCTATGGAGGCTGCTGACTTCTGAAAGCAGATGTAGTAGAACCCGGCAAAGGAAGCACCACTGATGTCTTTGATCGTGTGGTCTGGGACCAGAAACTGTTCCTGCACACAGATGAAGAGGGTCAGTAACAGACAGCATTCTCTGACCACCCAGGGGGCCTCCCTGTTAAGCATCAGGGGGGTTCTAAGGACCACTTGAGAAAAATATAGGACCTCACAGTCTAACCTAGACTTGCTGGATGACGGCAGGCCCTTGGGCTCTCAACTAGACTCCTGAAAAGCATAGATGTGCTCCTGGAGTATTCTATATACTAAAGCAGCAAACTATGCCTTGAGCTCATTAGGATCAGCAATTCAGAGAGGGTACCATAGCCAAAACATCTAATACATAAATCAATACCTACTTACCTGCCTGTCTACCTGCCTCTCTATCTTTCAGAGACCAAAGACAACCAACCTGGGAACAGTTAAGTTTCTGTTCCAGTTCCCAGGATCTACTGCCAGATGCTTAATAACATCTACAACAGTGAGTTGCTTCTCTAGATCTGTAGACCATTCTGAGTGCAGAGCAGCTGCCGGCAGTTCCTGTGACAACCCCTCCAAGAACTTGACGCCTTGTCAAAAGCAGTCAGAACGGTATTGTTCTTGACCAGGCGCCTTTGGAGAGAGGCAAGCTTGCCACCTCTCCTGGAGCTGAAGGCCAGAAACCCACGTCCTGGCACCCATTTTTCCTGAGAGATGAGGTAAGAAGCTCCAGGGCCTCAGGTGGTCTACTAAACGCCCACAGACGAGCCACCTTGAGACATTCTTTGGAGGCAAAACAACTCCATTGTTTTTTTTGTTTGTTTTTTTTGAGACGGAGTTTTGCTCCTGTTGCCCAGGTTAGAGTGCAAGGGGGTGATCTCGGCTCGCCGCAACCTCCGCCTCCCGGTTCAAGCGATTCTCCTGCCTCAGCCTCCCAAGTAACTGGGATTACAGGCACCTGCCAACGCACCCAGCTAATTTTGTATTTTTAGTAGAGATGGGGTTTCTCCATGTTGGTCAGGCTGGTCTCGAACTCCCAACCTCAGGTGATCCACTCACCTTGGCCTCCCAAAATGTAGGGGTTACAGGCATGAGCCACTGCGCCCAGCCTTCCATTGCTTTTTAAACAAATTTAAGACACTCTCCCATTCCTTATTCAACTTCTAAAATTGTGGCTTTTAAAATTAATTTTAAAATCCAGGCTGGGTACGGTGGCTCACGCCTATAATCCTGGTACTTTAGGAGGCCAAAGTGTGTGGATCACCTGAGGTCAGGGGTTCAAGGCCAGCCTAGCCAACATGGTGAAGCCCCATCTCTACTAAAGATTACAAAAATTAGCCAGGCATGGTGGTGTGCAGCTGTAGTTCCAGCTACTCAGGAGGCTGAGGCAGAAGAATCGCTTGAACCCAGGAGATGGAGGTTGCAGTGAGCCAAGATTGTACCACTGCACTCCAGCCTGGGAAACAGAGTGAGACTCTGTCTCAAAAAAATAAATAAAATTAATAAATAAAAAAAATAAAATTCAAACAAGAAACTTCCTTTAACAGGCTGTTTAGTTGTCTTATTTCCCACTAGATGGCAAGCTCATGAGCATATAGCTCTCCATTTACTCTCTGCATCTGGCAACCTACAGGAAGAGTGGTGATTCCTACTTCTTTTTTTTTTTTCTTTGTGAGACGTAGTCTTGCTCTGTCACCCAGGTTGGAGTACAGTGGTGCTGTCTCAGCTCACAGCAACCTCCAACTCCTGGGTTCAAGCGATTCTCCTGCCTCAGCCTCCCAAGTAGCTGGGATTACAGGTGTGCACCACCACACCTGACTAATTTTTGTGTTTTTAGTAGAGACGGGGTTTCACTATATTGGCCAGGCTGGTCTCAAACTCCAGACCTCAGGTGATCTGCCTGCCTCAGTCTCCCAAAGTGCTGGGATTACAGGTGTAAGCCACCATGCCTGGCAATCCCCACTTCTTAAAGTGGTTAGGTATGCAAAGTAAAGACCAGGAAAGGCAACTCAAAATGATTCATCTTTATGAAAGCTGGCAAAATTCTGGCCACGCACGGTGGTTCATGCCTGTAATCCCAGCACTTTGGGAGGCCAAGGTAGGTGGATCATAAGGTCAGGAGTTTGAGACCAGCCTGGCCAAGATGGTGAAACGCCATCTCTACTAAAAATACAAAAATTAGCCAGGTGTGGTGATGGGCAGCCTGTAATCCCAGCTACTTGGGAGGCTGAGGCAGGAGAAACCCGGGAGGTGGAGGTTGCAATGAGTCAAGATTGTGCCACTGCACTCTAGCCTGAGCCACAGAGCAAGGCTCCATCTCAAAAAAAAAAAAAAAAAAAAAAGAAACAAAAAAAAAGAAATCTGGTGGCAAGATTTCAAGATCAAACAGCTTTTTTCCTACAGACTGGGGACTAGGGGTTGGAGGTGGGTGTATGTTCTCAAAGTTATTTAACAAACTGGTTTCCTGATTTTGCTATTCTGGGGCTGTAAATACTGCGTTATCACAGCGAGGAGCACAAATGACCTTGCAGCTAAAAGCCAATCCATCAGCTCAGCCAGGTGGGGCTCTCTGAGGGCTGCTGGGTAAAAAACCCACGTTCCATTTCTAGTCCCTCATTTCCTGAGCTGGAGGGAAGTAGAGGAGGTAAGACTTTCCTGAGCTCTGGGAAATGGATGTGGTGGAGGAGACCTGTCTTATGCATGGTGTTTAAGCCCATAGGGGGATCCAGGTACAACTGATGACTAAGTTCAAAGAAAGTTTGGCTCTGCCTTGAATCCACAGAATACGTGGAGTAATTCAACCTGGGAGTTTAACAAGATTCTTGGGTGGGAGAAAAAAAAGGGAGAAGACATGTCAGAGGCAGCCACCTAGGCCCGAATCCACTTGCTGTCTACCAACAGCACATCGAGGGGGAGCTGTCTCGGACATCAGCAGTTAACCAGTACATGCCCTGAAGCTGTGCCCACTTTTTACAGGCATGCGAAGACCCTGCCATGAAGACCTTCCCATGACAACAAACTGTGACGAGCACTGGACACGGGGAGCCCTTGGTTAGAGTGGATATGTAGGTACAGTACAGGGCCAGGTGTTCTGGGAGTCTGGGGGGCCACCTGGCGGGACCTTACCTTCCACCTCATGAAGACGTAGTCCCCATTCTTCAGCTCTTCATAATCAAAATCATCTGAGTTAAATGATTTTGCATACTGATAAAAAGCCAGAAACTTGCCCTGAAAGCAGAAAAGAGAGTATGCTAATTGGCTGAAAGGAGAGGCTGCTCTCAGAACTATCCTTATGTGCCCAGGTACACTCAACTTCCCAAGGCACAACAGGTAGGGACACGGCTCCCAAAAGGGCAGCTAAGGCCAAATAACAGATGGGGTCCTATGGTCGCCCCAGTGAATGCAGACTCAACCCTGGGGCAGATACCTGGACTCCAGCTGAGGCCCCACTGCCCTACGCCTGCCTTGTTAATATGGCCAAGGAAAAGGCCAAAGGATGGAAATGGTGAACAGACAGACAAAACAAACAGATGAAAGCTAGGAACAATTAAAGAGAAGATCTCTGCAAGTAAATCCAAAGTAGCAAAAAAAGCCATGCAGAACAGCTTAGAAACAGCCTGTTCAGCCTCAGAGAAGAGGCTTTGTGAAGCTTGTGTCTCTGCATGACCTAGGGGCTTGGGCCAGCTAGCTAAGTAGACACTAGAAACACGTGATACCCTTGTCCTTCGATACCTGTGAGGGATTGGTTCCAGGACCCCCATGAATACCAAAATCTGCAGATGCTAAAGTCCCAGATATGAAACAGTGCAGTATTTGCAGATAACCTACACATATCCTCCCCTATACTTTATAGCATCTCTAGATTACTTGTAACACCTAATTCAATGTAAATACTAAGTTATGACACTAGTCACTTATAACACTAGTTGCTTATAACACTAGTTACTTATAACACGTAATTCGATGTAAATACTAAGTAACAATAGTGGTTATGCTGTATTGTTCAGGGAAAAATGTCAAGAACAAAAAAAATCTATACATGGTCAGCTCAGATGCAATTGTTAATTTTTTTTTTTTTTTTTTTTGAGACGTAGTTTCACTCTTGTTACCCAGGCTGGAGTGCAATGGCGCGATCTTGGCTCACCGCAACCTCCACCTCCCGGGTTCAGGCAATTCTCCTGCCTCAGCCTCCTGAGTAGCTGGGATTACAGGCACGTGCCACCATGCCCAGCTAATTTTTTGTAGTTTTAGTAGAGACGGGGTTTCACCATGTTGACCAGGATGGTCTCGATCTCTTGACCTCGTGATCCACCCGCCTCGGCCTCCCACAGTGCTGGGATTACAGGCTTGAGCCACTGCGCCCGGCCAATTTTTTTTTTTCAAATATTTTCAAACTGTGGCTGTTTGAATCCACAGAAGCAGAACCCAAAGGCTGACTCTATGGTTCATTTACAAGCGGCGATTGAGAATAGGTTACAAAACTGTATCTTATGATCCCATTTTTTAAAAAAAAGACAAAAAACAAGTATACACTGTTCAGGAAGAGGTTAACAGCTATTTTAGTTTTAGGTGTTGCCACAGATGATTCCTTTTCCTCCAGCTTTTCTATTTTTTTTTTTTTGAGACGGAGTTTTGCTGTTGTTACCCAGGCTAGAGTGCAATGGCGCGATCTCGGCTCACCGCAACCTCCGCCTCCTGGGTTCAGGCAATTCTCCTGCCTCAGCCTCCTGAGTAGCTGGGATTACCGGCACGCGCCACCATGCCCAGCTGATTTTTTGTATTTTTAGTAGAGACGGGGTTTCACCATGTTGACTAGGATGGTCTTGATCTCTTGACCTCGTGATCCACCCGCCTCAGCCTCCCAAAGTGCTGGGATTACAGGTGTGAGCCACCGCGCCCGGCAGCTTTTCTATGTTTTCAAATATTTTTAAATAAGCCTATGTTAATTTTTTTTTATTGCATTTTAGGTTTTGGGGTACATGTGAAGAACATGCAAGACTGTTGCATAGGTACACACATGGCAGCGTGATTTGCTGCCTTCCTCCCCTTCATCTATACGGCATTTCTCCCCATGCTATCTCTCCCCAACTCCCACCCCCGACTGGCATATGTTAATTTGATAAGAAAACATCTTAAATAAAAAATCAGGGCCGGGTGTGGTGGCTCACGCCTGTAATCCCAGCACTTTGGGAGGCCGAGGCGGGTGGATCACAAGGTCAAGAGATCGAGACCATCCTCGCCATGATGAAACCCCGTCTCTACTAAAAATACAAAAAATTAGCCGGGTGTGGTGGCACACGCCTGTAGTCCCAGCTAACTCAGGAGGTTGCAGCGGAAGAATCACTTGAACCCAGGAGGCGTAGGTTGCAGTGAGCCGAGATTGCGCCAATGCACTCCAGCCTGGCGACAGAGCAAGACTCCGTCTCAAAAAAAAAAAAAAAAAAAAA